>NC_139516.1:111006414-111271414 GCF_947247035.1 Vipera ursinii | reverse complement strand
TTTGTGATAAACAAGTGGGTTTTGGCTTGCGGTTTGGGCACTCGGTCTCTAAAGGTTTCGCCACCACTGACCGATACCATCTCAGACAGGTGAATGTCCAGTCTCTTCTTAAAAACCTCCAGTGATGGAGCACTCTTGATTTCTGGTGGCAAGCTGTTCCACTGGGCAGCTGAGAGAAAGGGGCGGCAGAAGCTGCATCCCCCGAAAGAAGTCTTCGCCGAGAAAATGGGCGCTGAGACGCCTCATTCTCTCGCTCAGCAGAGACTTCTTTCGCGAGATCCAGCCTCTGCCGTGCTACACCGAGAGAACAGCAAGCCGCCCCATTCTCTCGGCAGAGCACTCCACCGCCCCATTCTCTCGGCGGCTTGCCACCCCGTTCTCTCATCTCAGCAGAGACGTCTTTCGGGGGATCCAGCCTCCAGCTGCTGCATTTCCCAGCCTCGGCTTATACTCGAGTCAATAACTTTTACCAGTTTTTGGGGGTAAAATTGGGGGTCTCGGCTTATACTCGAGTCGGCTTATACTCAAGTATATACGGTAGTTCCATGTATTACAATAACAAATGCTAAAAAATACTACTACTAATAAAATCCCTTTTAAAGATGGAATAACCTAATGTGGCATAAAAAAAATCAGGGTGGGAGTTAGATGCATCTCCCTAGGAAGGATGTTCCTCAACTAGGACTTCACAAATGAGAAAACCATCCTCTTATAATCACCAGCTATATACAGGCATTTACTGAGATATTACAGGCCCAAGTTGTTCAAGGTTGTAAAGATCAGCATCAATCCTTTGAATTGGGTTCAAAGCATGTGGAGGGTAGGCAATAGATGATTGAGTGATGACATAGGTTATTTTTGCACTAGTGACTTACAACTTCTTCATAGCATTGCCCAGCTATCATTGAAGTGATATAGAGCCTGTCCACATGACTGTTATTTTGGCACAACAATGGTTGGGTGACTCTAGAAGGTACAATAAATCACTAGTGTGGAAATGATCATAATTTAGAGAAAGTGACAATTTTTCTCTCATGAATTCTACTAAGTCCTTGTGCTCTTTTAGCCTAAGGATAACATTTACAGTTTTCACCACAATAGAAATGCCAAACACTTAACAGTCTTCTGCAAATAATTCTCTCCTTAATTCTGACAAGATTAGTGGGATGGGAAAAAATAAAATCAAAGTTATGTGTTTCCATTTAGCCAATTACCATAGGAGTAGGAGTGGGGATGTCATTACTATGTTCTTTCTCAGACTGATGATTAAAGAAAAAAATCGATTCACTTTTAACTTGAGAACATATGGCCAGACAGAATTAGGTTGATTTTTTTTTCTAGGAAGCAGAGTGAAAAGCTGCATAGTGAGATTTATCATGGTCTGAATCCTGAATCAGTGTGTGTGTGTGTGTGTGTGTATATATATATAATTTTGATATATAATATATCAATTTGTATGTTTTATAAGAATATATATATATATATATATATATATATATATATATATATATATATACAATATATATATATATATATATATATACACACACACACACACACACACACACACACAAACATGTGTTTATGTGTGTGTGTGTATATATATATGTATATGTGTGTGTGTGTTTGTGTGTGAAATGTTTGTTAAGCATTCAGAATACACTTGCTTAGTCCCAGACACGGGACAAATCTTATTTCCTGTTTCAGCCTAGCCCAAGGCCATCTACAGGCAGTAGCCACAGCAGTGGCAGCTCATATTTGTGTAATTTTTTTGGCTTGCTAAAAAGCCAAAAAAATTTACACACATATATATATATATGTGTGTGTGTGTGTGTATGTGTGTGTGTGTGTGTGTGTGTGTGTGTGTTTTCTGAGGTTTTCGCGGGTGTTTGTATGTGGATCTTTGGTCATTCGGGTTTTTCCCCCGCGTACAACTAAAGGTGTAGGAGCAACGTTTCGACGGAATCCCATCCGTCATCATCAGGCTGGTGGCTTCAGCTTCCTTATTCTGGGAGAAGCATGTGGTAGTGGCTGTTTGTTCCTCTTTTTTAAACTGCCAGAGGGGGTGTGTTCTGTGGGTGGAGGTGTGCTCTGATTAATAATCAGAGAAGCCATTGAGATAGAAAAACGGCCCCACAGCATGAACAAATGAGATGATACCTCTTGCCTACCAGCCATTTGGAAACCCGCCTTGATTGACAGACGAGTCCCAACCACCAAGAATGATACCAGACCCAAACTCATGATAACATCACATGACATCACCACCACACAACCATTCAAAAAGCAAATCTGAACCCACACTGATAACGAGGCACAACCACAAAACAGAAACCTAACTACAGCTGCAACATCAGCCACTTTAAACCCCTCCAAACCACACAATAAGCAAACTGACACCCACTATAAAAACATGGCACCACCACAAACACGAAGCCGAACAAAAGCAGCACAACTCACCAGCTCAGGTCTAAGGCTGGCAGCTGAGACCAGCCCATCCACTCAAAACACACCCCCACCCAATCAGAACACCCCCACCATTCAAAACACACTCCTACCCAATCAGAACACACTTAATCCCCCACCCAATCAGAGCACACCTCCACCCACAGAACACACCCCCTCTGGCAGTTTAAAAAAGAGGAACAAACAGCCACTACCACATGCTTCTCCCAGAAGAAGGAAGCTGAAGCCACCAACCTGATGATGATGGATGGGATTCCATCGAAACGCTGCTCCTACACCTTTAGTTCTACGCGGGGAAAAACCCGAATGACCAAAGATCCATATATATATAAAACATACAAATTGATATATTTCCTTTGCTTATGGTGATAATGTATATGTTTGTCACATAGCTACTATTTGAACTGGCCTTCAAAATCAGTTACTGATACACCTATCAATGGAAGAAACTCTTTTGAATTATCAAATTTTCACCTTTCTTTAACTTGTTTTAACAGTCCTTTCTCTTATTTTGGAGCAGACCCATACATTCATACATTAAGGGGATAACTTGTAAACTGGCAGAGAGCTAGCTGATTCTTGAAGGATAATGTGCATGATATCATACAGTCTATTACATATTTCCATTCTCCTTATATTTTGCCAGCAGACTATAGAGTACCAGGAAATCCATGTAAGCAGATTCACCTGGAATGATTTGGCTTTTCTACCTACGCTCTTTTTAACACTCTATGGGTGAGTGATAAATATTGTTATTTTTAATCCAACCTCACTTCATATTTTGAGTATAATTATTGTTTTGTTCACTTTCTGTCATTCCCAACCTACACATTCAGCAGGATGAACTAGAATAAGGGAATAGAAATTTTAGGTAAATAAGTAGACCTACCATTTCAAACTCCAAATTATGATTCACATTTTAAAATATTTCCTATATTGAAAAACAAAATAAATAGCTACTTCACACAGAAAGGGGAGGACTGAGTTAAACTTTTTTTCCCCTGGCATTCCCTGTTACTTAAAAGAAAGCCTGTTACTTCAGTACTTCAGTACATTACATGTGTATAAAATGCTACTCTGTGCTTTCTGGTGCATATGCATATACTTACCACCAAAAAGGCTGGTACAAATAATTATTGCCAAAAACATCTTCCTTCTCCTCCTCCTCTTCCTCCTGTGAATATGACTTCAGTGATAATGTTTGTTTTTTTATTGCTGGTATTCTAGTTACTTTGGAAAATTGGGACATAAAACTTTAAACTAAATCAAAGGAAAGGTGTTTTGGGGGGTGTGGGGGGGGGAGAGAAGATCCAAAAACAGGAGGTCAGGGTTTCTGCTGGTGGTCATGGATCAGCTATAAATGTGCAGGTCACAGAATGTGTAAGACCTCCAAAGTCCCTTCCAGCTAAATTCGATTCCATTTCTATTCTTGAGCTCGCTGTCTGATTTGTCTCTCCCTCCCCCCTCTTCTTTTGATTCTTCTTCCTGAAAAATTTAACTCACTCTAGATTACATAATGGGCTCCTTAGGGAACAGAGGATTCACCTGGTTGTTTGAGTGTAAAAGAAGCTGCCAAAGTGAATTAATAATGGCTGGTGTACACAAAAACACAATTAAAGGAAAATGGCACTTAACAGAGAAAGAACAGTGAGTTCCAGGGTGGACAAATTTCTATTCTTGTCACATACCAACCAGTTATTGCTTTTCTAGACTTGGCTTTAGTTCCAGTCATGAAAAAGATCAACACCAGAATCTAACCAGTGGGAGCAGATACACTCTAAATGATTGGTGATTCATTTTTCCAAGCACTGCCAGATGCTAGCTGTAAGACTACTGACATTAGAAATATGGTGCAGAATAGAAGACCAAATACTTTGAAAACTAACGGTTTAGTTAAGCAGGCAGGGATAGAGTAGAGTTTGGTCCCACGGGTGACTCCCTCAGATCCACAGCTGTTCTGACTGGCTGGGGAACAACTTTAGCACAGACTCAGAATTCAATGTTTTCCCCCAAATCCTGAATCAACTTCATAAATAGCCTCTGTTTTAAGGGGAGAAGCATTTCTCAACCCACCTCCTCTCTCCACTCTGTCTTGAGTCTTCATTATGCTACCTGAGTTGCATTGTGAGAAATATTCTGGCTATCTGGCAGATAACATTGGTCAGATCTGACGTAACTTGGACTCCAACTCAGCAGATCTAGACAAAGTGCCTGGAGTTTGTCTTCTGTTGTCATCTGGGATGAGTTTGAACCAGTGACTCATGAGAAAGGGGACCCGATCCTCTGTATTACTAGTTTAAATTCCAGGTCTCTCCCTAATCATAAAAATGTTCAAGGAAGTGAACTACAATTGGGTCTAGGCTGTGCTGTCTGCCTCTTTAAGTGGAAGGAGGTATGTTCAGCCTTATAAAAGCAATGGTATGCCCCCCCCCAAAGAGGCTGTCCTTGATCCAACAGTTCAGAAAAAAACTACTGCCCAGTCTCCAATCTTCCCTTTGGGAGAAGGGAAGGTTGTTGAAAAGGTGATAAGATTGTAGCTGCAAAGGAGCCTGAATGAAGCCAGTGAAATTTATTTATTTGTTTGTTTGTTTGTTTATTTATGGGATTTGTATGCCGCCCTATCTCCCAAAGAACTCAGGGCGGCTAACAATGATAAAAACACAAAATACAAACATTACAAGATATTAAATCAAATTATCCCATAAATAGTCCAATTAAAAACACAATAAAACAAAATTAAGAAAATTTTATTTATTTATTAAATTAAATTAAATTAAATTAAATAGATCGTCTTCAGTCAGGTTTCAAACTTAGAGACAGTAGTGACAGCCTTTGGTCATGTATGTAGATGACTTGTGGTGGAGCCAGGTTGCAGTGATACATACACCCTTGTCAGTGGTGGGATTCAGCTGGTTCTCACCACTTCAGCAGAACCGGTAGTTAATTTTTTGTTGCCCAGGCCCAGAATGGATTTCCGGAAGCTGCATACACACAGAGAACCAGTTGTTCACATATTTGAATCCCACCACTGACCCTTGTGGTCTTTGGTCTCTTAGTGGCTTTCAGTACCATGGTAAACTATGGTAAACTATCATAAACTCCTTGGTTGGGTCAAGGGTTAGTAATGGGGGAGACACCATTCTTGTTTTTCTTCATGTTCAGTCCTACTTCATATTTGTTGCAGGGGGAGGAATCATTCCTAGGCTTCAGACTCTCCCCTACTATTCAATATCTACATGCAAACATTGGGTAAGGTCATTCATCAGTTTGGAGTTTGGTATCACTAGCACACTGATCATACTTGCTTATATTTTCTGACTCACAGCTAGTCAAGTGTGGCTGTTAGGGTCCTCCATAAGTTCTTGGAGGCTTTGTGGCCTGAAAGATCCCATCTCTGATTCAATACTATCAAGACCTGAATTTGGAAATATTCTATCTTTGACCTTGAGTGAGGTTCGACTTCCCATTTAAGTGTGGTGTGCAATCTGAGATTTTTTTTAGATACATTTACATCTTCTGCTTGATGATAAGGAAGGCCTATGCACAGCTTCATCTGATGTGCCACTTACTCACTTCTCTCCATTCAGAAGGCCCTTCAGACAGTCACTCATGCCTTAATTATCCCACAGCTTGACTATTTGTAATGAATTTTACATAGGACTTTCCTTGGAGACCCATTCTTAATTGGTTCAGAATTTAGCAGCATAGGCAATTATAGGCATACTAAGCAGTTATGGGCATACCTAGCAAGCCATCGGAAGCCCATATGAGCATCTGTACTGGTTGCTTCTGGGTGTGACTCAAGACACTGCTTACAGGTCATAAAGCCCTATATATTTAGAGCCCAGGTGTCTGCAAAGCTGATTCAAGTTGACATGACTCGCACAGTCCCAGTTCCTTCAATTCATGGCCACACTCCAAACTGGAAGTCCTTACTTCAGCCAGAGTTACATAAGAAACATGCATCTACACTGGATTGAGGATGAGAGGACAGAATTTCAAATTCTCAGGAACTGTGTTAGACATCCTTCCCTTCCTGAAGAGTGGGATGTTTTTTATCTGTTTCCTCAAAGACCTGACTTGGAGTGAAATTATTTATATATATGCCATTTAAGGCTTCTGTGGTTTATTGTGGAAATTTGGTAGATCCAATGGAAATAATTCTGTTTTTGTCCCAAACTCAGTGGAGCGGAAGCCAGCAGTCCTGCCCATCCTTAATTACAGCATAATATGACAAATAAATTTCAGTAGGGTTTGATTGGTTGGTAGGTTTAATATTTTCAGGCATGACTGATATAATTATCAAATAGGGATGGCATGCATTTCTAGCCCACCGAGTCATTCCTCCCGAAGTTGACCTTTATTGTTCAATATTTTTCCCCTGTTTGAAGCAAATTCAGGAATACCTGCTTGTTAAAACACCTATGAAGTTCTTGATGTAAAACAAAATTGGTTGAGCAAGTTACACACCCAACATTCTATTTCATGGCTAAATAATGTAGTATTTTGTATTAAAGATTAGGGGGCATTTTATTATATATATATATATATATATATATATATATATATATATATATATATATATATATATATATATACACATACAGTATATTTATATGTACACACAGAGAAAAAGAAAGTACACTGACAAGACCATGAATCTGATTATTTCTTTTCATCTTTAATTCCTGAAGTAGTAGCACTCCTCTAGACAGAGTTAGTGAGCAATCTGAGGGGCCCTCCTGGACTCATAAAATTCCTGCTCAAAAAGGCCTTTACATGGAATTGCCTTGGGTGTCAGTTGCACCTGTTCCTGGATCAAGTGCCTGGTAGACCTTGGTCCATTCAGTCAAAGAATGTCATCTTGTAGAACCAAGAAGTTGTGCCTTCTTTGTCACAGTGACTGCTCTATGGAACAACCTTCATCCTGGGATTCAGATGGCCCATGCCTTCTTGATCTTTGGAAAAGTTGTTAAAACTGGCTTTCTCCCAGGCATGAGGGCTAGGATGTTAGTGGAAGCCAATATACTGTATGTAAATTGGCTTTCATGGAATTTTTAGGTAGTATTTCAGTTATCAAAAGTTCCTATAGTCAAGGCTATGGTCTTCCCAGTTGCAATGTATGGCAGTGAAAGTTGGACCATAAGAAAGGCTGAGTGCAAAAGAATTGAGGCCTTTGAACTATGGTGCTGGAGAAGACTCCTGCGAGTCCCTTGGACTGCAAGGCGATCAAACCGGTCAGTCCTAGAGGAAATCAACCCTGACTGCTCTTTAGAAGGCCAGATCCTGAAGCTAAAACTCAAATACTTTGGCCACCTAATGAGAAGGAAGGACTCACTGGAGAAGAGCCTAATGCTGGGAAAGATTGAGGGCAATAGAAGAAGGGGACGACAGAGAATGAGGATACACATTCTATTTTTATGGGACAAAGGTGGTAGAGTTCACGAAGGGCATTGGCTTTAAGAAAGTTGAGATAAAACCTCTTTTCTCCCTAGAGTATTTGTAAAGCTTCCTGATCATCATAGAGAGAGCAATTTCCAATATTTCAGCTTCTCTTTTGTGACCATACAAATTATCATTGCAGGCTGTAGACACTTTAAAATTGTTGGTTTTTAATCATTCTTTCTGAAGGCGATAAAGCTTGCAACTGCTTTGTTTTCTAACTTTGGAAAATAAAATGGAAATATAACAAAAATATTTGTTTATGTCTTTGATGTTTTTCTGTAACATTTGTTCTCCAAAATGCTGCCATGGGCAAGGTGGTAATATGCTGGGTAGGAAGAGAGCATTTGACAATCAGAAAGATTTGCTGGTGAGAAAGGGCTGCCCGACACATTTCCCAGTGGAAGCTGCTAGGCAGCTGTGGACACAGATGTGGGAGCAGCTGAGCCAGCACTGTGCAAATGCTGGCTGTGTAAGTTGCCTTACATCCACCTGATAGAAGGGCAGAGGAAATGTAACACTTATGTCCACAGGATATTTTCCAGGAGACAGAGGGAAAAAAATTGCAGATTGAGAGATTTCATGGGACATTGTTATACTGCACATAATCATTTATTGCTTTGTATATATTATATGCGTAAGGGTCACGGTGGCTCAGTGGGTTAGGATGCTGAGCTTGTCAATCAGATGGTCGGCAGTTTGGCAGGTCGAATCCCGAGTGCCGCATAACAGAGTGAGCGCCTGTTACTCGTCCCAGCTTCTGTCAACCTAGCAGTTCAAAAGAACGTAAAAATGCAAGTAGAAAAATAGGGACCACTATGGTGGGAAGGTAACAGCGTTCTGTGCGCCTTTGGCGTCTAGTCATGCCGGCCACATGACCACGGAGACGTCCCCGGACAAGCACTGGCTCTTCGGCTTTGAAACGGAGATGAGCAATGGCCCCTAGAGTTGGAAACGACTAGCAGGCATGTGTGGGGGAACCTTTACCTTTTTTATATATTATATGCATGTGTGGGTGTTTGCAATAGTGGCAAATATGTATAGCTTGGGTGTAGGATGAAGCTGGAGGTTTGTTCTCTGAGCTTGTGGTTGGTTTTGGGATGTTTCATTACCAGGCTAGGTAACATCTTCAGCAGAGTTTAGGGGATGTCAGTGTCAGTGTTCTTCTGTTTATAACAGCTTCAGGTGTGGGTGTGTCAAGTGAGGTCTGTGATGGGTCTTGTGATGGTTCAGGTGTAAGCCATCAGTGAAAGGCTTGTGATGGGTCTGGTGATGGGGAGGTTACATCAGGTCAGGGTCATTGGGAGGTGAACTGCTGGTGGGGGAGGGGGCTCGTGTGGGTTGGTTGAGGGTCAGTGCTGTCTTTGGTTGGCTGTGCAGTTGATTTGGATTCTGAGGGGTTTTTAGGCTGGTTGTAGGTCAGTGTGCTTATTGATGGAATTGCTTGTGGAGTATATCTATATCTATATCATCTATATCTATATCTATCTGTCTGTCTATCTATCTATCTATCTATCTATCTATCTATCTATCTATCTATCTATCTATCATCTATCTACAGTATATATATATATATATATATATATATATATATATATATATATATATATATATATATATATATATATATATATATATATATATATATATATATATAATCTCCTTGGTTTTTTGGGTTTTTCCCCGCATAGAACTGAAGGTGTAGGCGCAACGTTTCGACGGAATCCCATCCGTCATCATCAGGCTTTAGCTTCCTTCTTCTGGGAGAAGCATGTGGCTGTTTGTTCCTCTTTTTTAAACTGCCAGAGGGGGTGTGTTCTGTGGAGGTGTGCTCTGATTGGGTAGGGGACCAAGTGTGTTCTGATTGGGTGGGAGTGTGTTTTGAATGGTGGGTGTGTTCTGATTGGGTGGGGGGGTGTTCTGAGTGGATGGGCTGGTCTCAGCTGCCAGCTCCAGACCTGAGCTGGTGAGTTGTGCTGCTTTTGTTCGGCTTCGTGTTTGTGGTGGTGCCATGTTTTTATAGTGGGTGTCAGTTTGCTTATTGTGTGGTTTGGAGGGGTTTAAAGTGGCTGATGTTGCAGCTGTAGTTAGGTTTCTGTTTTGTGGTTGTGTGTCTTTATCGTTGTGGGTTCGGATTTGCTTTTTGAATGGTTGTGTGGTGGTGATGTCATGTGATGTTATCATGAGTTTGGGTCTGGTATCATTCTTGGTGGTTGGGCCTCGTCTGTCAATCAAGGCGGGTTTCCAAATGGCTGGTAGACGAGAGGTATCATCTCGTTTATTCATGCTGTGGGGGCGTTTTTCTATCTCAATGGCACATATATATATATGTGTGTGTATGTGTGTGTGTGTAAATTTTTATATTTCTAACAAAGAATTAAATTAATCTGAAAATTTACACAAATATGAGCTGTCACTGTTGTGACTACTGCCTGTATATATATATATATATATATATATATATATATATATATATATATATATATATATATATATATATATATATATGTATATATATTCTTTATTAGCAATTTGATTAATTTGCACACACACACACACACATATATATACATATATATATATATATATATATATATATATATATATATATATATATATATATATATATATATATATCAGGAGCTAGCTAATTCCTTAATCAATGAATGAGGTGCCCTTTCATTTCATACAGAGATTTGCTAGAGATTTAACTTTTAAAAAGCTGGAGTTTTGGGGTAATGGCTTATTCATGTGGCAGAAAGCAACTGTTTCCATTCCACAGCTACCTTTGGAAACTGATTTTTATTTTGCTTTAGTTTGCTTTGACCATGTGAGCTAATTCAGTACCACGCAGTCACAAGCTGATTTATGTCTCTTGTCCTTCTCTTCAGACACTGCTGAGTGGTGGTCCCTACCTGCCTTTGCTTTCTAAGATGTGTCTTCTCTTGGTGCTCAGAAACAGACTATGTCTTTGAAATGCAAAGTAAAACACTGCGTGAAGACGCTATTCCATGGAAGCAAAACATGCCAATAAAATTCAGGCAAAAATCATGACAAATTAATTTGCTCATTGAAACAGGCTTCAGGATAACAGATCCCACTCTATTCCATTTTTGAAAAGATTCTGTGAAAGAAATTAGTGGCAGGCAAAAAATAGTAATATTTTATTTTAAATTGTAGAACTGGAAGAAATATAGCAGAGGCATCTTTCTCTTTAGTTTCCTACACCTTTCTCTGTTAGAGGATTTTGATAGGGTTTTATACATTTCTCTTGCACAGATAAACTTTAAATCAATAGAAAGAGTGAAATCATAGAAATTATAACAGAAGGAACATTCTAAGGAGATTTTAACAGTCAAACTAGTGATTGAGATTGATTACTGAAATATAGGCACTTAACAAAAGTCTTAAGAAGGATGAACAGAAAGAATTGTACACTTGTGATCAGGTAAAGGTCAGTCTTGAATTAACTTACTTAATCTCTTCAGTGGTGTGGGAAAGATCTTGTTATGTTCTTGGTTCTGTTAGGCATTGAGGAGGCAGAGCAGTGAAACAGCAAGCATGTTTATTAAGTAACAACAGAAGCAACCCTAATGGCTGCTGTATATATACCGTATATACTTGAGTATAAGCCGAATTTTTCAGCCCACTTTTTGGGCTGAAAAATTCCACTTCGGCTTATACTCCAGTCAACAAAAAAAACTTACCGAGGACTTGTGCGCGGCGGAGGCTTTGGTGCTTCCGGGATCGCGCGCACCTCTCCCAAGCCACCGCCGTCCGGAGACCTGACAAAGTTTGGGGAGGTGCGCGCGCAAACCTCCCCAAACGTCGGCAGGTCTCCGGACCTCCGCGCCCTGCCTGCCTGCTTCTTTCCGCTGCGGAACGAAGCAGCCTGCCTGCTTCTTTCCGCTGCGGAACGAAGCAGCCTGAACGAAGCAGGCTGCTTCTTTCCACTGCGGAAAGAAGCAGCCTTCTTTCCGCAGCGGAAAGAAGCAGCCTGCCTGCTTCTTTCCGCTGCGGAACGAAGCAGCCTGCCTGCTTCTTTCCGCTGCGGAACGAAGCAGCCTGAACGAAGCAGGCTGCTTCTTTCCGCTGCGGAAAGAAGGCTGCTTCTTTCCGCAGCGGAAAGAAGCAGCCTGCTTCATTCAGGCTGCTTCGTTCCGCAGCGGAAAGAAGCAGGCAGGCTGCTTCTTTCCGCAGCGGAAAGAAGCAGCCTGCTTCGTTCAGGCTGCTTCGTTCCGCAGCGGAAAGAAGCAGGCAGGCAGGGCACGGAGGTCTGCTTCTTTCCGCAGCGGAAAGAAGCAGGCAAGCAGAGCGCGGAGGTCTGCTTCTTTCCGCAGCGGAAAGAAGCAGGCAAGCAGAGCGCGGAGGTCTGCTTCTTTCCGCAGCGGAAAGAAGCAGGCAGGCAGGGCACGGAGGTCCGGAGACCTGCCGACGTTTGGGGAGGTTTGGGGAGGTGCGCGCGCACCTCCCCAAACCTCCCCAAACTTCGGCAGGTCTCCGGACGGCGGCGGCTTGGGAGAGGTGCGCGTGATCCTGGAAGCACCGAAGCAAGTCCTCGGTAAGCTCCGAGCGGTCACTTGCTTCGCGTCTCCTGAGGGAAGGGGGGGCGACTGGAGCGGGCGTGTTTCTTCGCCTGCTGGGCGCCGCGATTTGCCCGGGGAACGCGCGGGCCCCGAATGGCAGCGTGGAGCGAGGAAGCGGACAGCCAGGGCTTCCCTGAGAGCCGTGGCCACACAGGGTATTCCTGTGTATTCAGGCTTGCAAAATGGCAGATCGAGCCTCTGCTGGCGGCGGAGGCTTGCAGAACGGCGGATCGGCTTATACTCGAGTCACCAACTTTTTCTAGTTTTTGGGGGTGAAATTGGGGGTCTCGGCTTATACTCGAGTCGGCTTATACTCAAGTATATACGGTATATGGTTCACATCTAGGCGGCAACCAATAGATTTAAAGTAACAATTCCCACCCAAAACATAGTTAACAGCTTGGAGACAGGCAGTGGGTTGAGGCAACAATCATTCACTTAAGTACAGCAATTAAGGACACTACATTGTACAACTGATTGAAGCAATTAAGGCCAATACATTACAGATCTAGTAATGCTGAAGATGCATTGGAATAACAATGGAAAAACAGGGAATGAGGTTCAGGGGTACAGGATGAAGATGGCCAGAAGTAAAACAGGAAAGTGAGAAGAAGCTTTTCTTCTTAAAATGCAAAAAAATGGAATTTACAAAATGACATTATCAGAAAAAGACTACAGGAATATAACATGTCCATAACACCTTACTGTTTCATTTAGGCCATCCAGCATCCAGTGTTCACGCAGTGGGATTATTTGCTTTGTCACTAGAGCCATCAGCCGTACATTCCTCTCCTTTTCCTTCCTCTTCATTTTTCCATTTAGGGAGAAAGAGGTAGAGGGGAAGACAGAATAGGTTTGGTTCTTGAGCTGGAACTGATGTTTCTTCCACTCTTTGAGAACAGAGAAAGACTAGGAAAATGGAGAGTATCTACTCACCACAACACTAAGTACTTGAACCTTTTATTGTGATATCTATGGATTTGGAAAGTTAGAAGGAAAAAAAAGTATAGTTGTAATAGAAGTCAAATGCCAGGTCAAATTTATCTATCCGACTCTTTCTGGGGGCTGCTGTAAGCAAGTCAAGTAGGCCATGCATAACTTGCTGAATGGTTTCCATTGGCAAGATCAGCTTCAGAATAATATTGAACTCTTGAGAGATGCTTGCATTCCCCTTGAAACTGTAGTATCCCCTTGTGTTAGAATCATAGACAAGCACTAGCAAAATAAGTTCAGACCTCTGTTTTGGTTATCTCAAGCTCAATGGGTATCTATGGGATGGTTACTATCTTGCAGCCTAACCTACTTTACAGAATGGTTGTGATGAAAAAATTAAGCGGCAGAAGGGGGAAGCCAGTGAAGTATGCTGCTTTCTGATTCTTGGGAGAAGTCCAAAATATAGGAAATAAATATATGGCAGAAATAACATTAAGAAAGTTGTTTTCATATCTGAGGCTTTACATTTAATCACTTTCCTCACAGAAAGGGGCTGGGTTGGAGTCAAGATGTATGATTATTAGCCTTCTGCCTTTTGGCAGGAATTTGGATCTTCATGGAAATTGGCTGAATGCTACATAAAGATCTGTTTTCCATTTTCAAATTCTCACCAAGCTCAGATTTTTCACCATTCCTATGAAGCATGCAAGGGAGCCATTAATTTGCTTTTCCCTCTGGCTGAATAAAGACTATAATGAATTGGTTCCCTGACTGGCCAGTAATATCTTTAATGAAGACAAATAAACACAAGAGGAAGTCGAAAAGGCACAGTCTAGCCAGTCATTTACAAACAGCCATTCTAAGAAAAGAGATTGGATGATCCCAATGATCACACTCCAATACTGCATACAGAAGATTATAAGAGTCTGATTAAGCATGGCAACATTTTCATCCATTCCTTTTCTTCCACTAGTATACAACCGTTAAAGTTTCTTTTACTACCTAAAACTGTGCCATTGTATTTGTTAACAGTTGACCTATCTTGGCAATAAATGAACCATACATCCTGTTTTGTTTTAATAAATAAAATGGAAAAGGATAGTCACAAGGGAACTAATTTTATCTAGATAATTACATAATTTATACAGGGTATTTGGGTGGGTGGTGATCTCTGGTAAGATGGATAGATATTATATTTAGGCAATATTTTTTATTAAGATCAACAAGATACTAACAAAATTTTAGGCAGAAGTTTGAGCTCCAGCTTTTGCCATCAAATGAGAAGTTATACTGTAACATGGGCTGAGAGATAAATATACTTGGCATGACAGATATATTTCAAGTAAAGTTGGAAACAAATCTAAATAACTTCTCAAAATGGGGTATCACTTATTTGATTGTACAAGTTAAGAGAGTATAATCCACTTGATTCCATTATTCTTCTTTTTCTCAATCTTAAATTTTGAAAGCTATTTCATGACTTGAACATCCTGTCCACTTCTCCTGCCTTACCTTCTTACCTAAGAAATATGAAATCTCAAAATGTGTCCATAATTTTATATATGGTCCCTTTAATTTGATAGTGGTAGGGCATGATTTCCATGCAGACCTTGCAGCTCCATTGGTACAGATCATTGTGACATCGTAGGTTCAGAGACAGAATGGACTTACCCACAGGCCATCGTCCCATTGGGAAAAGTACAAAAGTAAATGATGTACACATTTAAATGCTGACTTTAACAAATAAGGAAGTGATTTTTATTGTCTAGGCTATCCTTATTTTTTACGCTATAAACCACATCAAAATCTATATTGAAGCATCAAGGATCTTACCTCATAATTCTTTCTGGGTTCACAACATCTGTAGAGTGTTGGTAAATTTTTCATGGCCACTATCCCCGAATTGTGAACTACTTTGAATTAGTAGTTTTGAAAACCTTTGGAAACCCTGTTTGTTCATGTGATACCCTAGGGTACCCTGGCACACACTTTAGGAATTGCAGCTATTCCCCATACTGTGGCATATATTCTCATTTCTATTGTTCAATATCTATGCATCTGATTTCTATACTCTTGGGCTATCTTACTTGTATAGTAATCTACATTACTTTTCTCTGCTCCTCTAATCTTTATTTCTATCTAACATTTATTTCCCAACCTAATCTCTAAATGTGTGGGGTTTGGTGTTTTTTTTACTTTTTTCCTAGAAGTTTGTTCTCCACCCTTCATTTCATCCTGCCAATGAATTCTTGGAACCACCAATTGGAAATTATCAATTGAGTAAGCCTGGGCTACTTCCTGAGCATGAATATGCAAGAAGAATACAGAGAGGGGAGGGAAGAGAGAGAGAGAGACAGAGAGAAGTCCCAGACCAACCACCTTCTTGATTTCCTGACAGAACTGCCTTTGAGCTGTTTCAAGGTATCCACTGCCTCTTCTAGATTGGAGATGTTAAGGATTCTTTGCCCTGGTGCTTACCATTCAGGTATTGCAGATTGTTGGAGCTCCTAAACCTTGCCATTGCCATTACTGCCATTGACCTTGGGTCTTGGCTTGGAGATCCCTACCAGACACCTTATTGCTGTTCCTTTGCATCTTTGGTTGCTTTCCAACTTTCATGGCTCACCGTTTCTAAACATCATTTGCTCCTGTTGCTGCTGCTGCCTTTTCCTCATGCAACAACCCAGCCTTTCTTTGCCAATGGCAAGCAACCCTAAACTTGTGGTAAGGCAGTCACACCTCTGTTGATGACTAGATCATCTTCTTGCCAGAAAGGTAAGGATATACATGCAGGACAAGCAGGGCAGAATACAAGCCATTACAGCACCTTGGTCACCTTCTCTTACCAGGAGCCATCCTTTGTCCATGTTCAATGCAATATGGTGTCAGGCAAGAAAATAGTGGTACCTAAATGTTCAAACGTCACTGGGAAAAGAAGAGAAATAACTATTACAGATATTAAAGATACTGTCATTTTATATCAAATAAAGCAGAACTCAATTCCATGCCAGGGACTCCAGAAATTCTGTCCAAAGCTTTGAATATCTACAAAATCTATTATCCAATTGTAGTATTTTTAATATGATTGGAAAGGAAGGAAGACACAGTTCAGTGAATACATACAGATACTGGTAGGATTGGAAGGAAATGTCTGAAAAGAGCAATCCATATTGTAAAAGTTGGGTGGGAAAGAGGATTTGGCAGTTGTCAGACACATAGTGCTTCTATTGATATTGTAGACATTCAACATAGGGAGAGGTCTTTGGCAGAAACGTGGAACAGACTGGCTTAAATATACAGCTTGACTACATTGTCATGAAGAGATGACACCTTAAAGCAGTTCTGTATGCATCTGCAGATATGTATTTTGCATAAGATAAATTGTTGTTGTTATTGTTTTATTTAGAGGATTTATATCTCAGAATTTCAATTGATATATATCACTCAGATTATAACACTAATCAATAACCAATAACTATGATAACTAATAAAAACAAGTATACACACTTGTGTATGTGAGGATGTGTGCATGCATATAGGATGTGTGCCTGCTTGAACACAATGGGTATTTGATCTATCTGTGTACCTTAGGAATGAGTACACAGATATGCTTAGCATGCAGCTGTGTGTGAATTTAGCTTACTGTACCCAATACCAAAATGATGAGTACAGCAGAAATGAAATGAGTGAAGAGAAAGATTACATTAACCCATCATCTCAACCTATTGTGTTGCTTGAATGGTAAGTCAATTTTTGAAACTGTTTTCTTAGCCTCAGGGCAGCCAGCCTTATGAATTAACAATTGGCAATTTCCCCAAACAAGAATGGCACAGATATATGTCCCTGGCAAGCACTGTAAATTGGCTATGTTATTTCTGTTAATTCTTGCCTTTCTTTGCTTCTCCCCCTCTTTTCAAAGATGGAGAGAGAGAGAGGGAGGGAGGGAGGGAGGGAGTATTCAGGCCCAATCATCTGAACTAGGGTCAAATTTTGATTAAACAGAGCAGAATCTAAGGCAGGGTCTTCTCAGAACGTTTCTTGACTAGTAAGTTACTGTCTAGGGATTCTTTTTGGCCATCAGGTATTATTGGAGTTAGATATGAGACACTTACTCATTTTGATTTAAGATGGAGTACGAAGAGAAGAGTTACGTTTCCATGGAAATATTGCAACACAAAATTGGAACTTATTTTTTTTCCCTCTGTGCTCTGTCCATGTTTCAGGATCCAGAAATAACCACACCCACAAGTTAGAGATCAAAGAGGGATGCAAATTATTTTACATTCAGGATGCGCCTCTATGGGTTATTAAAATGTTAAACTTTAACGCAATAACCACATAAAAGAAGGAACACCTATTAGTAAGATATACTTTCAATCTATACTGCATAAGAATACATTTTCAAGTATTTGTGTAAGGCAGGAATGAATCTTTCAACAGCCCATTGGACTGCATGTCTTCTGGGCTTTTTCCTCCCTCTCTCCCACACCCTGAATGTCCCCAGAGACAGGTAACTGAAATTCTACATGAACCACTGATTTTCTGGTTGTAGATATTTTTTTTCTGATTTAAAAACATAAAATAAGGGATAAATATAGGCTTATTAAGCCTCTTGTCTCAAGAGCCTAGGTCAGGGGTCGGCAACCTCGGCTCTTTTATGACTCGTGGACTTCAACTCCCAGAATTCCTGAGCCAGCGTAGCTGGCTCAGGAATTCTGGGAGTTGAAGTCCACGAGTCATAAAAGAGCCGAGGTTGCCGACCCCTGGCCTAGGTGTAACTCACAACTTCACAAAACATCCAAAAGTTTCAGTCCTGCCCTGTGTTGCTATTGTGCTTGCTGTATCTTCAGGAGGTTAAAAAAAATGCAATGTATCTGATTACAGAAAGTTGCTTATTCCTAGTATAAGATTTATACCCAATCTTTGTAACAGTGATAATCATGGATTTGCATGCACTAATAAGTATCTGTGAATATAGATTCAGAAATACGAGGATTAGAATAATGGTGCTGCCCATGTGGGGAAGAGAATTAAGTTGCTGGCACAATTGGGGAATCAAAGTCCCACTCCTTTTAAATGTGCTTCACATTCATCTGTCTTGCTCACACACACACATCTGCTAAAAAAACATCAACATAATAACAACTCGTGGGAACAGAAAAGCAAAACATAGCAAATGAGGCTAGACCCATCAACAATAGATTCATACACATAAGAAGTTCTCCCACATCCCTGCCCTCATGCTTGGAGAACAACCCGGCCAGAAGACCTTTATGGAAGACCAGCAGGGTCAAGGCCACTCTATTCTCAGGTGGTTTCCAATGGGCAGGTCCTACAAGGGAGAAGGCAAATGACCCTCTTTAAGACTGAAGCAGGCTCTTCCTGACAGATCTAAATGAGACAGGTAGAAACAATCAGAGGCAATTTCATATGTTTAAGCTTTTGGTTCATGTTTGATACATGGGGGTTTTTCCTCTATTTCTGAGGGGGGAAAAGCTTTATATAAGTATAAATTGGCTTAGTTGAAAAGGAATTTGTTTTGTTAGAAAGCATTTTAGGAAACCATCTAATGGTCTTCATCCTAGATTTGAGGAGCCTGTGTCCCTTAGCCCTTATGAAAGTCTTTCTACCAGGATAATTAAACCATCTTAGGGAACAGAAGATGTACAAGGGAGTTGCAATTCACTAGTGCACATCATAACTTTTGCTACTGTAAGGAATTGCAAATGACTCTTTGCAGCCTCATTAGTCTCTGTTATTTCTTCAGATCTAACGGTGCTGTTTGAGACAATCGGTTTTCTCATTGCTCTTCTATTGCCCTTTTCATCAATGTGCTATATGACAACTGTGTTTTCTCTTCCTCTCTGTGCATGGATGTATAGTGTTTTCCAAGTTAGTTTTCAGGTTGTTATTTCTAACTGAGCAGTCAAAAATTATAGCCCATTGAAATGTCTGAGCCCAGAGAACTGAATGAGATTCCATAAATTGTTGGCCAAGCAGAGAAACTTAACTGCTTAGCTGGTACTCAGCCAAACAGTCTGCTGAGCAGACTTGACATGTTTTTCTTTCAGCTGAACTGTCTTGATGAACACCAGCTGATGATCTGGCCTGCTCCTCTTGAGTCAGAGGGACAACCAACAGTGCTGCATGGTGTATCTCAGCAACTGCTCTGGAAATTGTGCCAGTTAGATTCTGTTCACATTTCTACAAGTCCATTCTGCTTAATGATTATGGGATTTAGAGAATAGCCTTTTAATATTATCTTTGCTAAATACTTAAAGGTTTCCCCACCATTCCCTACAATCACGCATGAGAGGTTTATTTGGTTTATCAAAATATTTTTGATCGGGATCTCCCTCATCAACTTCTTTGTGTTTTTCTGTGCTGCAGAATTCCTTGGATCAGTATCAGTCTAAGCAGATTGTGGCTCCTGATCTTGCACACATCAAATCTAGCTTTCTGTTATTGGTTTCATTTCATTCATGACAGGAAACACAATTTGGCCGTTACTTTTCAGCAGTGTCAAAAGTTGTTCAAATTTAGCTTTTCAACATCACTTGGGAGGTTGTTTGCTCATTTATGTTGCACTTTTGCTTTCACTTTATCACACTCCATTGCATTGCAGTGGTGCCATAATCACACACTTATGAAGATGTTTTCCTCAATGCATGATATGTAACCAATTTTATAGCCCTTTTGTGACCAAATAGAGAAAGGAATATTTGGAGACAAACAAGGCAGCTGAGCAGAATAGAAAATCTAAGGCAAACCTTATAACTGTATTTGGGGAAATTATATCTAACCCACCAAAATGACTAGTTTCTGGAAATAAAGCTGAGTAATATTCAGCAGAAGCTTAATTACATTGGTTCTAATATTTCAAGGTGAGGACTATATTCTACTTTGTCATGTGAGTAAGGGCTTTATGAATAATTCCCAAGGGACTGGGAATGGGTAGCTGTGATTCAGATTAAGCCATGACGTTATATGGCACTTTCAAAATGAGAGGTCAGCTAAAAAGATGTACATAATAAAACAGCAGATAAAGAGGAAAAGACCATAATTAACATGCTCTGTTAATTTGTTAAAGTTACAGACCAGTGTTCATTGTCTATTTTTCCTTGTGACAGCTCTCACTAGTTTGAAAATCATACTCAGAAAATGAATAGGTTTGAGGAAGGTGGGCAGTCCATCACACCCTTAATCACATTCTCTCTATGTAAAATTTTCTTTGAGAAAAGCTTATTTGTAGTTTGATTGTCAATTCCTTGTTCTGTTTTTTAATATCTGCTTATCAATTGATGTATCCATCCATCCATCCATCTATCCCATTCTGACCTACAGCACTAGAATTCCCTAGAAGTCTCCCATCTCAGTAATTGTCAGACTGGATCTTGCTTAGCTTTCAAGTGCAGACAAGATAATCATGTACCACCACTTGATAAGATGTCATATACCTTTTAGGTATCAATTATTTCCTCCTGTTTCTTGTCCTTCTTTTCCTACATGGTGCTTTATTCAATTAGGCTTGTGGAAAGCCAAACTGAAAGTCTAGGGTAAGGTGAACTGGGGCCACAAACCAGAGTCAAGACCAAAGATAAACAAGGAGGCAAGACAGAAATCAGGATACGATTGGAATAGGAATATATCTTATAATCTTTCCTATTTTATGGCTAATTTGGAATCATTTCTAAACTTAAAGATAGTAATAAAATGTCCCTGTAGATGTTGTGCTGCCACCACGTGGTTGTTGGGGGAAATTATAATATGCTATCTTGACCTGGTCTGACAGACCCCTCCTACTCTGTGATGTATTTCCTCTGTCTCCTCACCATGTGCTTTACACCCCTCCCCTTTCTGGGATGGACTTCCTCCTTCTTCTCCCTGGGTGATTCTCTTCCTCCATAACTGGCAGATACATGTGCAGACACTATGAGTCGTTACTGTTTTTTGACCTTGAAAATACTGTCTATGCATCATCTACCTCACCTTGTTTTGCTGTACTCTTCTCTGCATGCAAATAAAGGTCCTTCTGGATAATAAAAGGTACTTTCATGAGTTCTGCTATCTGGCAAAGGCTGTTATCAATGATAGTATCTGCCTATACAGGCCAGCACAGGGGTCTTAGCAAGGGGAAAAATCATTAAATGACAGTCCGATCCAGAATGCTATAGGAAGGAGCTCTAAGGCTTATCCACTATTACATCTATGTAATGACAGAAAAGTGGAAAACTTCCCTAAATTACCCATAGCAGCTCCTAGATTCTTAAGCCCATCTAATCTTTGTCCTCCCAGAGTCAGATGCTCATTATCTTCTCCACAGAAGGAGCCAATTAGGAAAAATGGAAGATTGCATCCATGATTCCTGTTTGCTAATTCTACATTTCTTTGAGTATGATCTGCGGTTTCAAAACTTCATTGAATTTGGTATTACAATAAAACTGCTCCCCAAAGAAGAAAAAGTATTGTTGCTGTAGCAACCAGGAATGCTGGTATAAGAAGGCAACCATCTCTCTATGATGTGAATTGTAGGTGGAAAGATTGCTGGAGGGCTAAAGGGATACTTCGAGAGAATGCAGTTATAATGAGACCATTGCAGCTTAATTGATGTGTGTGTACCTAGTTTTTCTTTGAAAGGAGAAAAGGGGGGGACAGGAAAATGTGTGTGTATATATATATTTATGGATATTTTATACATAAATAGGATGTTGATTTCCCTGAATTGTGTTGTTAGGCTTCTTTACCATAACTACAGCTTATAATACTTGTCATTGCAGCTTTATGGGGAAAATGGCTAAGATCGTAGAAAATATTGTTAATAATGCTGCTGTGAACTAGCAGCCCACAATTAACTGGGGGAGAGTCATCATAGTTATGACTTCGTAGGGATGCTCCAACACTGGAAGTTTTTAAGAAGAGACTGGACAGCCATTTGTCTGAAATGGTATAGGGTTTCCTGCCTGAGCAGGGGGTTGGACTAGATGACCTCCAAGGTCCCTTCCATCATCATCATCATCATCATCATCATCATTATTATTATTATTATTATTATTATTATTATTATTATTATTATATAAATTAGGTGGCATGAATGGTACCTTTCAAAAAGACTTTGACTATAGATTATACGCAATTGTTAAGGTTATAAGCAATCGTTAAATTCTTTCAAAGGGTGGCAATGATTGGTTTAGAAATCTTCAGCAAAAAATAGGATTTTTAGTAACTTAATGCTGGCTTGGTGAAGTGGGTATGCACATTGTAGTGTAGGCACAAGTGTTTTATTAAAATAAATTACTTAGAAATCCATGGTTTTGTTTCATGCTGAACATCTTAGATTTGGGAGTAGTGTGGAGAATCGGTACATAAAAATCTGGTAAAAGGGAGATCAGTAAGATTGGAAACTTCTCAAACATCAGCTACTGAGAGTATAATTGCACATCATTCCCCAACCCCCAACCGCCCAAAATATTATGGCTTCACAGGGAGCAATTAACTGTGCTAAGAATTAAAAGCTCTTCCATAAACACACATATGTGCATCTTTCTTTCCATCTCTGTGTGTATTTGTATAAAATTTAAGATGAGATTAAGAATTTAGGAGGTACACCATAAGTAGCTGATATCTTCAGGGGGAAAAAGTTAGAAATATAGAACTGCAAAAAGAGCCTAATTTTGCAAAGAAGCTAAAAACAATAAAATGCCAGTAGTAAAAGGAACAAAAAGGAAGATAGTTGGGTAGCAACAGGTGATTGGAGGAGGGTAAAGTCTTCAATTCTTTCTTTGCTTGATTCTTATTCCAAAAAAGGAACTGTGTTCAATTGTTCACAAAACAATTGACAAAATGAAGGGTTGGCAACCCATTGAGATGGTTAGAGAGCAGCTGACTATCATGAATGAGTTTAAGGCTCTGGCACAAGATTAATTACATCTAACAGTTTTGCAGTAACTTTGGTAACCGAGTTGGAAGTCTCAACTCAGTAGTGTCTAAGTAGAGGATGGGGATAGAAAGGGAAGCAAAGTGACAGAAGCCCCTTCCCTTTTGCATGATAATTGTGATGTGAGATGCACATAAAATTCTTTCTATAATTTTTGAGAAAACATGGAGGATGAGCATGTCAGAGGATTGAAGAAGGGCAAATGTTGTGATTCAGGGTCAGCCTGTGGGTTCGGCAGTTGGGTCGGATGACTCAGAGGAGGAGGAGGGGGTGTTGAAGACCTTGCTGAGGGGGTTGAAGACCTTGCTGAGGGGGTTGAAGATCTTGCTGATGAGAGCCCTCAGCCAGGCCCCTCCCACTTGGTCACCACGGAGACCCAGCTGTGTGAGCCTGACAGCGTGGATGAAGATGACCCACAGCTGGCCCTGTTCAAGGACGCCCGACGCAGGAGGCAGTCAATTAGGAGTAGACAGAGGAAGGCAATGGAGCTTCTCGGAAGGAGGCAGAGAGAAGCCACGCCCTGAACTCTATATAAGGGGAATGTGTGGGGAGGGCTGGTTTGCTGAAGGCAACCGCTTGGATAGTTCGTGTTTCTTAAAGCTCCGGTTTCTTGGTTCGTGTCTTGTTTGTTTTTGTAGTAATAAATTTGGCAGGTGTAATTCCAGCCCCTTGCCTTATTGTAAAAGGGGTTGTCCCTGCCTATTCTGCAGGGCCGGTAGCAGGCTGGTACAGAACAGCAAAAGAAGGGCAAAAGAAGGGCAAAATGCTCTTCTTATCTTTAAAGCAGGAGAAGGGAGGACTTGTGTATCTACAGACAGGCCAGCCTGACACTAATATCAGGAAATCTTTGAAACAAAATATTAAGCAACTGGTTTGTGAACATTTAAAAAATAATGCACTGTTAGGCAGGATCCAGCCTGGCTATATCAAGGCATATCATGTCAAATCAATCTGATCTACATTTGTGATAACGACTAGTTTTTTTGACTAAGGGTATGTGGACATAGTATACTTTTTACTTCATTGAAGCATTTAAGAAAGCTTCTCATGAGACTCTAATACAGAAGACGGTAAAATGAGAGTTGGATTCTCATACCATTAGATATATTATAACAGAGGTTTTCAAAGGCTGCAAAACCTGTTAGTTAAAAAAAAAATCACAGCACCCTCAGAAAGCAATAATAATAGAAAATTAGCAATAAAAGTAAACTAAACAGGTTATTGTAATTGCAAAATATTTCCAATCTACAAAAAAATCACCCTGAATATCACAATTACTTGGAAGGCTAACACTTTAGCCAAGCAAATTAATGTTCATTGCCTAGATATGATTGCTTTGCCTTGAATAACAGTTCAATTTGTTACTTGTAAGCAGTTATCCTCTTCACAAATAGCCTTTTTCTTTGCTTTTGTAGTATTTGTTGTTGCATATAAAGAGAAATTTCTCTTCTAAGGTGTGTCATTAGAAACAGCATACCTCAGTGCTTGACTAGCAGTTTTAGGATTTTCTTTTAAAAGTTCTATCCAGAAATCATGCATTCTACATGAAGAGGTATTGTTTACAGTGTGAAAACAATTAAATTTAATTTTAATTTCTCACAACCATAAGCAGCAGCAACAGTAGAATTTGTTTTGCATTTTCTGCTTTTGCCTTTTCCAATACCAATCTGCAGTTGTATTGATTTACAGCCAGTCAACCATATCTGGAAAAATGTTCAAGTGGCATAAACATTTATTAGGTCTTATCAAAATATAAAATAAAGATAATATGCAGACACCAAAGGATGGTATTTATGGCATAGTTTTCCTAGTGTTAATGCCTGTCTGAAGTCATTCAAGCACCCATCATCCATCTACCTGCTTTTGCAAGTACAATTTTCATATATATTTACTCCACAGGAAGTCCCATTTCAAAGAGATTTTAGGCACTTCCCACGGCCAAGCAATGCAATTCTAAATTTTTGTGTTAATTCCCACATAGTTCCATGTCGCTCCTAAGTAGATGTGCACAAGATGCCATCTTGATGATTAAGCAAGTAATATGCACACACAAAAATACTACCTGCAACTTGGAAAATAGAGTGTGGCAGCAATCACACTTGTGGAATAAAACATCTTGTCAGGTTTTGTGGAAGACAGTGAGTTGGTTGTGCACGTACATGTGGGAAGGGGAAAGCAGATTGATATTGATGACATACAGCAAGTGAGAGGGGAAGAGCAGGTTCAAGTGAAGTGAATGGCTGAGTGTGTTTGAAATCTTCCCTCACCTCTTATTTCTTTACACACTGTTCAAGTCCCAGTTTGAAAAAAATCCCCACATTAGATGGAAACAGAGCTGGTCGATATAAAATGCCTAACAAGTGAAGCTCCATAGCTCCATGGCAGACTTGAAGGAAGTGCTAAGTAGTGTGCCACAGCCTGTATTCTAGTCTCTGTACTTATATATGGCTCGGATAAGGGCAGCCATACGTGCAAAAAGGATCTGATTTTCTTGATAGAGAACAAGCTGTACAGGAGTCCTCAGCTTACAACCACAATTGAGCCCAAAATTTATGTTGCTAAGTGAGACAGTTGTTAAGTGAGTTTTGCCCCCATTCATGATTTTTCTTGCCACATTCACTTGCCACAGTGAATCACTGCAGTTGTTAAGTTAGTAACATGGTTGTTAAATGAATCTGGCTTCCCTTTTGACTTTGCTTGTCAGAAGGTTGCAAAAAGTGATCATATGACCTTGGGTTGCTGCAACCATCATAAATATGAGCCAGTTGCCAAGTGTTCAAATTTTGAACACGTGGCCATGGGGATACTGGAATGGTCATAAGTGTGCAAAAGCGGTCATAAGTCACTTTTTTCAGTGCTGTTGGTAACTTTGAATGGTCACTAAATGAACTGTTGTAAATCAAGGACTACCTGTATATGAGGCAACAATGTAATGCAATTACTAACACGTGTAAACCTAATTTCATTGATAGAGATGTAGTGTCAAGATCAAGAGAAATCATTGTTCTTCTCTATTCTTAGTTGTGCAGATCACATCTAGAATATTGTGTCCTATTCTGGACACCATATCTTAGTGATGGACTCTACCAAACTGGAGCCTGTAATAGGAGTCTAGAAGGAAAACTAAAATAAGAATGATTGGAGGCACTGTGTATGTTTAGCCTGGACAAGACAAGATTGTGGGGAAACATGATGCTGTTCCTCTGGTATTTGAAGAGCTGTAGAAGACAGAGAAGAATCGTTCCAAAAAATAGGATCAAGAATGAGTGGCGTAAATTGCAAGGAAATAAATTTTGGCTGGACATCAAAAAATGATCTGCTGGAGGAAAAAAACCCTGCTGAACAATAGAACCAAGTTGCTTGGGAAGTGAGGAACCTTTCTTTGTTGTAGATGGTCATCCAGCCTTCATTTAGTAGTGAATTCCTGCTCCTGTGTTAAACTAGATGATCTCCAAATATCCATGCAATCCTTACTTCATTTATTTTTTTTAATTCCAAGACTACAAATAGACATAATGATATGTGATGGTAAACTTTCATTGCCTTGATTAGTTTAGTGATAGAATCAGCAAGAATAAAGGTTTAACATTTTAAAGTTGATGTCAATGCTGTGACAATGGATGTTATCACTCTGACAACTGAGAATCAGCAGCCATATTTACTTTTCTTTCTAAAGTGCCTTTTCTATTCTTTTAGAATTCAGATGTAGAAGGAGGGATGGGGTAAATGCTTCCAGCACAGATGAGACTGAATGAGATCTATCTCTCTTTAATCCTAACTATGTTTTCCACCTGTATAAGCTGCCCAAAGTATTTTCCCCCTGTGAAAGAGGGAAGGGAGATTATATCCCACCCTCTAAAAACAGCGGAGACTGACTATCCAGGGGAGTTTAAAACATTGCAGGAATATGGTAACCTGATTGTGACTGGATCTTTATCTTTCTGAAATTTGTGTACTAAAAGATTTCTTATTCTTTTTGAAGAGTTGGGTTTTTACTACAAAAAGAAGTAAAATTGGACAAAGGATTATAAAAATTTTGGACTTAAACAAAAACAAAACCTAAACGGTATGGGTGATATCATGTGGCTAAACCTGATATTACAATTTGTTATTGCCTAAAAAGAGACTGGGCTTGAAGCCCAGACTATAGATAAGACTGCAACACTGCCCACCTGTGTTCTATACTCAGTGACAAAATTATTTTCATTCTCTGATTGTAAAGCTTTTAACTTAACACTCTACTAAGAGAACATGGATGAAGATCAGGAACAGGTTCTCTTTATGTTGAAAGCAATTTATGAAACTATTCTTACAGCTACTGATGAAATGTTAAATTTAAATATTAATGGGACATTAAAAATTGGGGAAAGCTAATTAGGACATTGATAGTCTATAAAGATTGAATATTAAAATAACTAGGATATGTATAAATTAAAAATTATTGATAAATGTAAGAAAGTTATTTTTATTTAATTGATATAATAAGAATTGTATTAGTTTAAACATGAGGCAGTAAACACTAAGGGGAAAAGAGAGGAAATATTTAATGTAATAGTTTGAGACTAAAGATATTTGTATGTTATTGAATTATCGATTAATTCAGCTGCCACATTGCTTTTTAAATATTTAAATGTAAAACTAGAAAATCAATAAAGACTCTGAAACCAAAAAAGCAATCTCCTCAGAGATCTTTCCATCTTTCCATATCCACAAAATATCTACAACTTAAGTTTCCTAGTAAGAGGTTAGGACCAAAATACCTAGGTCCCTTCCCTATTGTCAGAATCATAAATCCAGTTACAGTGGAATTGAAACTCCCACGACTCTTAGGGAACATTCACCCTGTATTCCATTGCAGTTTATTAAAATCATTCAGGGGTTCTATTTTACAACCTCCCAAGAAAGCACCTGGTCCCCTAATGATAGCTGGACAAACGCATTATGAAATAAAGCGTATTCTTGATTCTAGGATTTTTAAGGAAAACTGCAAAACGTATTACAGTGGAAAGGATATCCATTATCAGAGGCCACATGGGTGAAATCTAATGATGTGAAAGCTAATAGGCTCATCCGTAAATTCTATGACAAGCACCCCCAAGAAGCCAAGGGGCAACCCTTAACCTATGCTTCTGTTTTTAAATTGCAGGATTACACCTTTCTGTTAAGGGGGGTCGGATGTCAATGCTGTGACAATGGATGTCATCGCTCTGACAACTGAGAATCAGCAGCCATTTTTTCTTTTGCTTCTGACATGCTTTTTCTATTCTTTTAGAGTAGAAAAGGGGGTGGTGGGGTAAATGCTTGAGAGTTTAGCTAGCCATAACAATGTAGAAGTGTGGAAACTTAAAGACATGGCCTGATAAGGTTTTGGCAGGCTGAGAGGCCAGTGAGAAAAACCCGCAGCTTGTGTTAATTGGGGAATGTGATTTATGACAACATTTGTGGGATGGGAATTGCAACTTGTTATTTTTTATCTGGGGGGAGGGAATCTCAGTTTTGGGTTCAACTATGTAAGTGACAATACTTTGTTTCCTAATAAAATATTCTTTAAGGAAAAAGTTCTTGCATTGAAGTTCTTTTACCAGTTTCATCTGTTAGAACCATGACAGTTAGTGCAAACACTTAGAAAACAGCTGACTTTATATGTCTTGTCTCCTGGATACATGCTCTGAATATGAGTTGACTTTACATTGTAATCTGTGAAAAACATGCTGTGCCATTTGTTACACAACTGAATGTTAAAGCTAGCCAACTTAATTCTCCAAACCAAAGCAATTATAACATTTGAAATACCTCCAGATGACACCATAAAAAGTTATTAAAATTGAGTTAAAGTTAACCACAGACATTACCAATCCCAATTATCACTCTAAAGGCATATCTATATATGAATTATCAAGTCAGCTTTCTCCAATCAGCATTTTTCAGATTTGATGGGATTATAGTCTCCAAGAATGGGAATTGAAGTCCCAACCCATCTGCAGAATGTCAGTTTTAGAAGGCCAGTTTAAATTCTCATAACATGAAACATGGTTAAAAAAACCTAAAGTATTTCTTCTACTAAAGTACTATTACTATTATTATTCTGAATATGTACCAAAGTAAATTTTTGCATAAATGTATTGTGAATTTATTTTATTATTCCTTTTCAGATTTAGTTTTCAATTTTTTAGGTCAAATTTACCATAAAATGTAAATCATAATATAAACCTACTAAAATGTAAGTTTCCAACACCTTGGAATTTAAAATTACAGTTCACTTTTTTCCAATATTAGTTTTAACATTCAAGTTAAAATTCTGCTACAACTCCAGTTCAATTTATTTTTCACAAACAGATGGGATTAGTTCATAAGAAATTGTTGGTTTGGTAGCTTATACTAGGAAAAAACACACCATATAATGATCAGAATAGAAAAGCAGTAAAACAGAACATAAAAAATAAAACTTAAATAGTAGATAATCAAAACTAAACTGACCGTATGAAACAGCTTACTACCGTAGAATGAAGATGCTATAAAATATTAAAAGTTTGATGTTGAAATATCTGAAAAAATTAAACATCTGACTGATCTTATACTGTGAATAAATCAATGAATAACTCAATGAATAAATATGCAAGTTAATTGTGTCTGTCTGGAAAAAGGATTTTAAATTGGAAATAACACCAAAAAGACAGTGGAGGGACCTTCTTGAGAAGGAACTCTGAAGACGATCTTAAAATCAAAGTAACAGTTTCTTTATATGCTCCGACTTTCAGTCCGTTTTATCATCATGGTATTTAGACATGATCAAGATAAAGTTAAACATACTTTAGATGTTCTTGATTTTACTGGGAGAGTTAAGTGTTCCTATCAAATTACCAGAGCTTTTCCTGAAAACATTAATTCTATTTTTTTATACAAGTTTTATTGATTTTTAATATTTACATACTCATATATTTGTGAAACAATATGGTGGTTGGGTAATTAAAATGAAAAAATAACCATTTGTAAATAGTTCAGGTTTCATCAACAGAGATGCCCTCTCTAATTCCCTTAGTGGTTACATAGTCAAAATAAGCAATTTAGTATATTTCTAGTTATAACCAAGTCAATCAACAAAATTAAAAATATATTTTCACTAATACGTATCAATATCCTGTTTTTAAGTTTTTCCTAATTGCAATAGAATATTCTTGCACAGCCTATAGTATATAAAAAGAAAAAAGCTTAATTTTGGTTGACCCACAATTCCCTATTTCAATAAAAGATAATTCTTTTGTCTACAAAACTTATATTGTTCATTACAAAACATTACAAAACATTCATATGTTTTACCATTAAAGTCTAATTTTCACCATATTAGATGTTCAGTTACAAGCCTGTAACTTCTTATCAGAGGTATCCACAACCCTGAAGACCTGCTAAGGCCTGAATTTTATTTCTGTCAACATAAGAATCAGCATCAGAGATAATAATAATAATAATAATAATAATAATAATAATAATAATAATAATAATAATAATAATAATAACAACAACAACAACAACAACAACAACAACAATAATAATAATAATAATAATAATAATAATAATAATAATGAAGTTGGAAGGGACCTTGGAGGTCATCTAGTCCAACCCCCTGCTCAGGCAGGAAACCCTATACCATTTCAGGCAAAAGGCTGTCCAGTCTCCTCTTAAAAACGTCTAGTGTTGGAGCATTCACCACTTCTGCAGGCAGGTTGTTCCACTGGTTAATTGTTCTAACTATCAGGAAGTTTCTCCTTAGTTCTAGGTTGCTATTCTCCTTGACTAGTTTCCATCCGTTGCTTCTTGTCCTGCTTTCAGGTGCTTTGGAGAATAGCTTGACTCCCTCTTCTTTGTGGCAGCTCCTGAGATATTGGAACACTGCTATCATGTCACCACTCACTCTTCTCTTCGTTAAACTACACATATCCAATTCCAGCAACTGTTCCCTATATGTTTTAGCCTCCAGTCCCCCAATCATCTTTGTTGCCCTTCTCTGTACCCTTTCTAGAGTCTCAACATCTTTTTTACATCGTGGTGACCAAAACTGGATGCAGTATTCCAGGTGTGGCCTTACCAAGGCATTGTAAAGTGGTATTAGTACTTCACGTGATCTTGATTCTATCCCTCTGTGAATGCAGCCTAGCACTGTGTTGGCTTTTTTGGCAGCTGCAGCACACTGCTGGCTCATATTGAAGTGATTGTCTACTAGGACTCCGAGATCCCTCTCACAGTTACTACTATTGAGCAAGGTACCACCTATACTATACCTGTGCATTTGATTTTTCCTGCCTAAGTGTACAACCTTACTTTTTTCACCATTGAATTTCATTTTGTTAGATAGTGCCCAGTATTCGAGTCTGTCCAGATCCTCCTGTATTTTAAGCCTATCTTCTGGAGTATTGGCTATTCTTGCCAGCTTGGTGTTGTCTGCAAATTTGATGAGTTCCCCATCTATCCCCTCATCCAAATCATTGATGAAGATGTTGAAGAGCACTGGGCCCAGAACAGAGCCCTGGGGCACCCCACTACACACTTCCTTCCATGTAGATGCAGTTCCATTGAGGACCACACACTGAGTACGGCCTGTCAGCCAGCTACGAATCCATCTGGTGGTGATGCTATCTAACCCACATTTTTCTATCTTATCAAGTAGTAGGTTGTGATCTACTTTATCAAATGCCTTACTGAAGTCCAAGTAAATTATATCTACAGCATTCCTCTGGTCCACTAATTTTGTCACTTGGTCAAAGAATGCAATAAGATTTGTCTGGCATGATCTGTTTTTGACAAACCCATATTGACTTTTAGTGATGACTTTGTTTGCATCAAGCTGTTCGCTGATTTGTTGTTTGATTATCTTTTCCAGAATCTTCCCAGGTATTGAGGTCAGGCTGATAGGTCTGTAGTTTCCTGGATCTATTTTTTCCCTTTTTTGAAGATGGGAACTACATCAGCTCTCTTCCAGTCCTCTGGTAGTTCCCCAGTGCTCCAGGATCTTTGAAAAATATAGTTCAGTGGTTCTGAGATCACATCTGCCAGTTCCTTGAGAACTTTGGGGTGTAATCCATCTGGTCCTGGTGATTTGAACTCGTCTAAGCTGGACAGGTGCTCACTTACCATTTTCTTGCCTATCTTAACTTGCATTTCTATTCTGTTTTTTATGGCACTGGTTTTGGTAGGTTAGACTGTTCTTTACCTTTGGGTAAAGACAGATGCAAAAAACGAGTTTAATAGTTCTGCTTTCTCCCTGTGGCTTGTCACCTTCTTGCCATTTTCCCCCACGAATGGACCAATCATTTCCTTAACATTTTTCTTGTTTTTTATATGTTGAAAGAATCTTTTTTTTTGTTATTTTGGACTTTGGTCACAAGCCTTAGTTCATTTTGAGCCTTAGCTTCTCTCACTTCATCTTTGCAGGCACGGGCTATTTGCTGATATTCTGCCTTAGTTATCAGAATCCTGATCAACAAAATGGTGTAATCTATTAAGCCTCAGGAAGTGTGCCTTCTCTGTTGAGGTACTGACGTCTAGAATAAGATCTTCCCAGAGATTCATTTGGCTCCCACCCTGCTGGCATTCTGAAAGGTCATAATGACCTGTTCTCCCAATCCTTGGGGTAGGTTGGAAGTGTCCTTCTTATTAGAAATATAGGATATATAATAAACATAAATGTGTAAGGTTGAAGTAGGTTGGCAGCTTTCATCCCAAATTCTTGGTAATCTTTTGAAAGAAAGAAATTAGTTCTACTTGCTTGCATTTGGCCTCAAGGATGTAATTGTCTCCACTTTGATTTTGATTCTATTAATTAGGTCTAGTGATATAAATGCACTTCATCCTGTTCATTACCAGGTTTCTTGACTAACAGAGAACCTGATTAGGAATTCACAAAAAACTAAGAAAAGACGGTTCAAGGGGATAATGAGGGATAGCCCCAAAGGAAAAACACTGCATCAAAATGGAAGTGAAAAAAATCTCACTCTAGGAAAAATAGCAAATATCAGAATGGACTGTACAACTGTTTATTGTATAATTGTATGTAAGAGTAGGGATTTTGAAGAATGAGTAGTGAACTGAAAAATGGAGACCAGAAGAAGGTGAATGGCTTGGAAAGTTTACTTAAAGCTGACTTAAACCCGCTGGCTTCTTTCTATTAGATAAATTACAGTGTCTGTTTTCATGGGATCTAATTAAATATTTCCTATAATAGCCCCATTTGGGAAATGTTCTGGACTGTAAAAAAGATGCTCAGAGAAATGCACAAACTTTTCTCCAGCTCACCTGAGAACAGGCTAATTCAGATTGATGTGTGAGAGAATATGGCAGTCATTGTGGCAAAGGTAAAGCCCATGTAAAGACTGCTATCTGCCTTAAAATCTAATGTGGAAGTAATGGAGTAATGGACTGCTGCAAAATTTAAGTTCAGTTGTACCTCTGCTTTATATCCGAAAACAAATGCAAATGTGAAAGACTGCCAATAAGGACCAACTTATCAGCTTGAACTTCTCTTCACTCAGACTACTGAAATAATATAGTGGATGTACTGTGTTATACCATGCTTGTCCTTATTATTGCACACAAATGAAATTGTATTTTCGTAATCCCATACAACACAATTTCCACTTGAGGTTAGCTCTATGGGGTTCTAATGGAATTAAGAAACTAAAGACAGGTTTGTTTGGAAACTGTTGGGAATTGGGCCCCCACGAACAAGTATTTAGAAAGTACCAATGAGAATAGAAAGAGAACTGCACCCAGATACATATAGTCCATAAAACTGCAGTCGGCCTCCCCTCTAATTGGTAATAAATGTAAATGTTTAGTTATGCCTGGCTGGGGAGCAATGAACAACACATCTGTCAGGCTGTTTTTTCTGCCTTCATGAGGATTACAGCATTTACGGCATCTGTGGTTGAAAATAGGGAAACTAGATGGTAAAAGGGTTAGGGTTAGGTGGGAGGAGAATTGCCTGGGTACATACTGTATTTGGAGAAGAGGGGTTGAAATGAGTGAGATAAACATCTGCAAGAAATTGAAAAAAGAGATATGAAAATAAGGACTGAAAAATATAAACTTGTAAGGACTATAGAGGGAATCTTCTTCCCACAAGATACAGGGATGTAAAACTCAATTTCATTGAGGGCTGCATCAGCATTGTGGTTACCCTCAGGGGGCCAGGTGGGCATGGCCAGGGTGGGCATGGCCTACTGGGTGGGCGTGGCTAGAGTGTGTATGGCCTACTGTGTGGGCATGGCCAGCTCTACATTGTTCGCATCAAGGGTGCCTATGGGGGCCTGGGCAGGAGTGGGACAGATCTGAGGGTCTCTGGCAGAAGGAGGGTCTCCGGACTGGGGCCAAGGCAGTGGGGACCGTTCCCTCACTGTTTCCAGGATGGCTTCGCAGGCCGCATGAAACCACTTTGCGGGCCGGATCCGGCCCCCGGGCCTTGTGTTTGACATGTCTGATATAGAACAATCGGGATAGAGAAAATAACTGTATTTAAGCAAGCAAACAAACAAAATTAATTCATTTATGTACCAGTAGTTCATGGTAAGTGTAGTGGGGCTGGCTGAAAGGCTTTCCAGGAGCCTGCCTGGGGAGAGGGAAGCTCGGACAGCTGCTGCTGGTTTGGGGCACAGCGGGCGTGGATCTGGCAGAAGGAAAGAAAAAGGAGGAAAGAAAGGGGGTGGGGTGGCTGCTGTGGCTGTTGTTGGAGAGGGATCAGGTGAAGAGGGATTTGAGGTTTTAGCTGTTCCCTTTCTGTGAAGAAGAGGGAAGGAGAGAGTGAGAGAGAGTGAGAAGGTGGAATTTTACTGCTTTCTTTCATAGGGGGGATATCCCAAGTGGAGGCAAGAGAGAGAGAGTGAGGACAGAGAAAGTTGCTGGGGTTGCTAAATTCAGATTTTAACAGTAAAGCCATGGGGGGGGTTGACACCGACAAGAATGAGACTGAAAACGATAACAGAAGAGAAGGAGAGGCTGGTCGTTACTGCTTTGGAGTCTAGTGGCCATCCAAACTTTGACTATAGTTACTTGTGCAAGTTATAAACATTGTGGGGAGTTGCCCTTGCAGGGCGAGCTGTTACTGCAGAATGCTGACTACCTTCATTCTTGTTCCTATTGCTGCCTGGAAATGGGGATTTCCCCACCCCACTTGTTTCCAAACGGTTGCTGTGAAATAATTGACTATTGCTGCTATGACTGTCAGGGGCTGTTAAACACCATCACACATTGACTATTGGGGATAGGGGTTGGACATCTTTGTTCCTGAAAGCCCCCTCCCCCCACTTAGACAACGATGAGAGTCTGTCACCTCCTCACTTCACGTGAGCTTCTGCTAGAAAAGAGACTTCACTAAAACCTTGAGAACGCAGCTGCAGAGCATGACGGAGGGGAGCGGGGCTGGGAGGCCCTGGGCTTCGGCAGCCTCTGAGGGGGTAATGCTACAGAAGCAAAAACAGGAGATGTTGAAGCAGCCAAAATTTGACAGCTAATAATAAATAAGGATTGAAAAATAAATAAGGAATAGGCCAAAGGACAATAACAGTGAACAAAAAAGAATCAAGGATTAAAGACTAAGAATTAAGAAGCAAGTTAAGAGTTAGAACAAAAAAGTAATCAAGGAGACAAGAACATCCTAGTTCTAATTGCTTGTAAAGGTCTTAATTAGAACATAATTAAGCTTTCTTACACTTTTCTCAGAATTTTTTACACATTTAAATTAGTGGTCTGAATGGATTGGTCTAGTGGTTGTGTAGAGTACACTGAGAAGCTTCCACTTGCAGTTCAGGGGCTTGATATATGGAGATTTTGGACACTGATTCAGGAGTTCCTCTTGCATTTGATTAATATTAGCTTTCAGCTATGATTGCAGTACTGTTAATGTCTGGTGGGAAGTCACATAGCACAGTGGTGTGGTGATTAAAGGATCCAGCCCTTTCCTTTTGACTAAACCAATCTCACAATATAAACAGCATCAAACTTTATTTGAAAATAGAAACTAAAATCTAGTCCCCCTTTTAACTTTAAATATGACAATACAAACATTTGGTGCAGAAAATAATAAGATGAGCTGCTCCAGATCATGGTGATACAGAAGCTTGCATTTTAGCTAAACAAGAAAAAGCCAAAAGGTAATAAAGTGCTCCAGACAGATCACATGGTGGTGGTGCTCCCATACAAATGGTTATAGCCCTTTGCTCAAAGTCTCTGGAAGACAATAGAGAATGGGTGTAAGGACCTGCCTCAATGTGTGCTCCCAGGAAAGCAGAACTCTTGAAATGGCATCATTTCAAAAGGAACTTTTATTGGGAGATGTTGACAGCAGGAATAGAAGGCAGGATCTGAGGGTTTCCCATGCGAATCAAGTAGTCCAAAGTGTCCATAGTGACCCCACCCCAACTGTCCATCCAGATGGTTCAAACAGGCCAATCCCAGGTGTAAAATCATCATGGGAACAGAGCAATAAGGTGCCGCTTCCAAGGCTATTAGGTGTCTGTGCCATTCCTTTAGCGCCTGGAGATAAGGCAGATGCCCGGAAGCACATTCCAGTCTCACCCCATTAGAGAAACATCAAAGAGGATAGAGCAAGAGACAGAACAAAGAAAATGCACATCAGTACCCCAAGCTTCTCCCCAGAAGAATGGCAGAACCCAAAAGGAATAAGAAATCACACGCCCATAGAAAAATAGGGTTCTGACAATAGGTTTCAAAATGATTCTAAAAGAAAACTGCATCGTCATTCACATAGCCTGAAATATGGATGAAGGCTAAAATTTAAACATTCAGTTTCATAAATTATACAGAGACATAAAGAATATGATACTTGCTCAACACAGAAAACAGACATCTAGTGCAAATTCCTGCCTATACATTTTACCTATTTTTTTTTAATTGAAAAGTTTTAAAATACAGTTTTCCTTTAAAAAACCCCCTTCCCCCTCCCCGCTCCCCCTCCTACCTCCCCCAACCTCCCTCCCTCCCCCCCTCCCTCCACCCCCCCTCCCCCCGACTTCCCAGAGCTAAATACAAGGTATATATATATAAAAAGGCAATCATAAACAACCATATACTAACAACTATAAATTCTAAAATCCATCACTCTCTAGCTTATATAGGATAAGACATACCTTAACAATATTAAATATATATAAAAAACTAGAATAAAAAAAGAAAAAAAACACACGAAAGAAGACTTATTCGAATGCTACATAAAACTTCTTAACCCTATACTTATTCTGGATAAACTCAATCCATTTTCTCCATTCCATAATATAACGTTCTTGCGAATGATCTTTCAAATAGGCCGAAATCTTCGCCATCTCTGCCAGGTCGGAAACCTTTAAAGTCCACTCTTCTATGGTCGGCAATTCCTCTTTCTTCCAATATTGGCCTATCAAAAGTCTTGCCGCCGTAATTAAGTTCAACATCAGCTTGGTGTCCACAACTGTAGCATTTTACCTATTTTTATAGACATAGGAAGCAAATAATGTCTTCATCAAATTTTCTTGAATATTCCATCCTCTTGGAGGTTTCAAAGCTTTTATCAAATATTTTTGTGGAGAGAGAAATTTCTTTTCCTGAACCTCTTCATGCATTTTAAAATGACCAAATCTTTTTTGGGGGGGCGGGGGGGAGAGGTAGAGTAATGTAGTGTGTATATGACAGATAGCCACATCTCACTCATGGGCTTATGGATTGTGAGAGTGAATCTTTCATCTGGCACATATTTTCACCTCTAACATTGCCACCTTTCCAACAGGCTTTAAAGGACTGGCCCTTTCTTTGGGCATTTAGTTAGGAGTGTCATGGAAAAAATCCAATGAAAGAAACAAGAGACAGCCACACAAAACAATAATTCTTACTTTAAGATTCAGAGTTTTATTTTAGCAACAATTTGGAACATAAGCAAACATCATAACATCACTCACATTAGCAACCCATTGCAATGAGGTCCAATGGCATAGCAGTTCCAGTAAGGACAGCTATAGGCCAATGGCAAATCAATCAGATCCAGTCCCAACTTTTTATACCCTTTCTCATCCTAAAACCTTAAACAGATGGCACTTTCTGGAACCCGCACCCATCAGCTACTTTCAGTTCCCCATTTCTCACAATTCCAGTCCTTATGTTCTAAATATATTTGAAACAAACAATCTTAGCAAAATCATATTAAGTAAAGTACAATTGCAGTTTAGATTGCAAACAGTTCCCCTGGACTGCATAGCACAGACTTTGGTTCAATACTTTTTCCATGAGGCCTAATTTAGTTCCCCTGGGCCTAAACCTTGCATAGATGAAAAATAGCCAATATTTTTGTTTTCCATAGTAGCATGTGCCTTTAAAATGTTTACTTCAGTGTGTAGTATTTTAGTCCCTGACTGATTGTCTTCTATCATTTTTAAACCATAGTGGATGTGTTTGTAAATGTTCACCACCCAGAGTCACTTTGAGTTAGTTAGTCTATACATTCACAATTATTTTACTCCAAAATAAATTTCAGTGACATAATCTGGAGCTGACATCTCATGATTCTGGATCATATTAATATCATGTCTTTGTATAAAAAACAGAAATATGGTTATGTTCCAGCTCTGGCTGAATTATAATTCCTAAATTCCCTCACTTCTGGCCATATTAACTTGTATTTAAGCATTTAAAGGGTTGCAGATTCCCTATTTTGGTTTATCACTTCTAATGCAAGAATTGAAGTCACTGCAACAAATAAGTGTTCTAAACACAGTAGGTTTGAAAATATATTTGTCAGATCTCTAAAATAACAAAACAAATAGCACCCCCACAGTGACTGGATTCACAAGGCAATCTGCAATTAAGTTAATTGTTTTTGGAACAGGAACATTATGTGCAATTTAGTTTCTTACAGATAATAATGCTCCTGTGATGCACAACTATTATTTGGAATTGCATTGCAAAACATCATAACCAGTTTTGCAGATAAGTGCCCCAAATATGCAATGACATTATGTAGGAAGACAGAGATTTCTTTAGAACAAAAGAAATGTATGCATGTTCCTAGCCTTAGGTTGGCAATATATCAATATCTGATGCCTTAATGGATGGTATTAATGCTTGCAGAGATAGGAAAATTAACCTAATATGTCTGCTGAGGGGAGAAGATATTATTGTCTTCTGCAAGTTTTACAGGCTATATTTACAGCATCCTTTTGTTGTAATAGGCTGCAATAATTACTGGACATTACTTATTCCTGCTGCTCTCCTTGGTGCCGAACAATTCCTATGCTGCATTATAACATCACCTACTGTTTTAAAAGACTATAGAGCGTCTGTTACTTGATTAAAACTGGGGTGAATCAGGGTTGGAATATTTGGATTTGCTTCCAATATGCTTAAGGTTATTTTTGATCTCATAATCTGAGAACTGATGAATATCTTATTTACTTATTTTTGCTTGTCTTTATCCAATATCCCCAACACCTGCTTTTTTCTTACATTTTTTCCTCTTCTTTTTTACTTTAAAAGCTGGGAAGATTGCTTCTATTCGACTTAATAATGAAAACAAAAAACAGTTTAACTATGACATAGAAATATATATTGATCAGAGCCATTTTTAAAGTGTGGATGTCAGAAAGTGCAGTGGCTGTTTTGGATCCTGTTGCAAGATAGCACTAGGGTTTGCTCTGTGGACAAATTCTGTGAAAAATAATGGTGCTTCCAATTATTTCAGCCAGTAGAGAATACAGGCATGATCACTCTTCCTGCATGAGGCCATAAAAAACTCAACTGTTGAGGTCAGGAGTGAAACATTCCCAATGAGACACAGTAGCCACAGGCTTTGGTTCATAGAGAGCATTGTTATGCTTGTAGCTTGTGATACCACTTGCTTTTAGATCAGGGCACTGGCCAATTCTGCACATAAAAAGCTTACTTTATTAATACTCTTCATTTTATGAGATGGACTGTCCTAGGCTGGGCATTTTTCTAGGTCTGTTCAAATACAGGTATAATATAATTTAAAATATTACCAAAGAGGAAAAAAATACTACTATTGTTACTAAAATACTGCAAATAGCAATAGCAATAGCACTTAGACAGTGCTTTACAACCCTTTAAGCGGTTTGCAGAGTCAACATATTGCCCACAACAGTCTGGGTCCTCATTTTACCAACTTTGGAAGGATGGAAGGCTGAGTCAACCTTGAGCTGGTGAGGACTGAACCCATGGCAGTCAGCAGAATTAGCCTGCAATAATGCATTCTAACCACTGCATCACCATGGCTCTTAGTATACAATCATGAGTTCATTTTAAGAAGTGGCTGTTTGCTCTTAAATGTGAAAGGGCATACATGATGAGGGATAAGCTTTCTGCACATGCTCTACCTTAATGTGACACACCTTTATTTTAAACCTACTTCTTTAAAGAAACAACTTGGTCAGTGCTTGAATTAGCAAAATTAATCAGTACTTGAATTAGCAAAATATAGATTATTAAAGCAGCCTTATATCTAGCTAATTCATACTCAATGTGGGAACTAAAAAATAACATTTGGAAAATCACCCCCTCTTTCTATAAGCTGAATGTTGAAAATAGATTCACTATAATTTTATTTCTTTTTCTCTATTATATATTGAATTTGTAGGTATTTAATCTCTTTTACTCATGAGATCTTGCAATGAAATAAAACACAATAAAATATAGACAATAAAATAACAGTTTGTTAGAAAGATCATAAATCAGAAGAACAATAGGAAACAATAACACAATATTCAGTACTGTATATAACAAGCTGATTAAATCCAGTTCCTGATGGTGCATAAGTCCAAAGGCCCTATGGAAGAGGACAGTCTTTGCAACTTTCCACAGATGGGAGGGGTAGGATGAGGTGAGGTGGGGAGGGAAGGACAGCCTGGCCTCCAGAGGGAAGCTGTTCCAATGTGGGGGTACAAGAGTTGAAAAACAGGGTTTTCTGGCTTTTCCCCTGTCTTCTTGTGAAACTGAATTAGTACGTTCGATGAGTGAACACTGACTGGAGTAATCATAGTTATAAACACCTGTACTATATGATTATAGTTAAAGAAAGAGAAAAAGGGAAGTCACCAGCTAGGTTGCTGATAAATGCCAATTGTCAATTTGTAGGCATTCATGAAATATATTTCAAATATTTACCTTAACTGCAAAGGCAAAGAGATGCAGTACTCAGGGACCTGTTATACTTTGCATTCTCAAATGCAGTCAGTTGTTATGCTAGGACAATGGCAACTTAGAAATGATGGAGTTTCTTTGTGGAATAGCAATAGCTTTTTCTCCCTTGATTAAGGTTGTACTTTATAATTTGTAGATCAGGAAACAAAACCACCCATAACTATTTAACATAGTCTATATCTCTCTTTCTTTTGGACTAGTTCCAGCAGTGACCAATAAGAATATTGCATTTATTTGTCACATGGCTATTAAAGATGAAGATCCTGTCTCCCGCCCACCCGCCATAAAAGTGGCAATTTCCAATTATAGGAAAAATACAGGGAATCAAAACAGTTTAAGGAAGCTGAACTGTGTATTTAAGCATCCAACCTTTTTTACCTGGAGGAAAGAATCAGTCAGGATGTTTTTTCCCCCGCATCCAGGTTTTTGTTTTGTTTTTTTTTTTTAAAAAATCTAGTATTTTCTGTCCTGAAGAAGCCGGCAAAAGTTTGGTATGTTTTTTTTAAGGAACTGAATGAAATTCTTTTCTGCCCTTGGAAATGTATGTGAAATGAAAAGTGTTTTGCATGGGCCCATTGCTCAGGGGATTGCACATTAGGTCTGCAGTTCTGGTATCCTTTAATTTCATAGCAGCAGTAGCAGCTGGTCTCAAGCACTCTTCATTTAATTCAATGAAAATGAGACTTTTGAGTGAATGACGATAATTTAATAATGAATGGCTCCAACTTATCTGGAAAGCTCTCCCTTTTTCCTGACAGCTGCTGCTCTAAGTGCAATTTAATAAGGGACCTGCAGTCATTTGGCATAGAAACAAATACTTGCTTTGAAAAGGAAGAAGGAAGACACAGACATTTCCTACAACACTGACACCATTTCCAAAGACACACACACACACACACACACACACACACACACATACACACGCACAAAAGGGGTGCATCTGTTGTCTGTTTATTATACTGTATAACAGTAACAAATGAGTAGTGGTAGTTGTTGAGATACAATTAAAAATAAATTCCAGTTTAAGAAATTCAGTGTTTCCCAACAACTGGGCAAATGCCAGCAGATGAGAGCTCCTGCCCCAAATCTTGCAAAAAAAAGAAATGCTCCAAACTGTTCAGCAAAAAAAAATAATCTCCTCTAGATGTTAAAATGTAGGATAGTATTTTTAAATGACAATTGCTGTCAGAATAGAAACCAAGGCTTTGTGTCAGGGTCCTTATAAGTTTAGGAACAGAACAAGATTTGACTTGTCATATCCCATGGCTGCTGCATGTTGTATTCTTACCATTTCTGCACCCTTTCAAAATATCTAGGCAAGGAAGTTTATAATGGTTTTGCTATGTCTTGATTTACTATGCTGATTAAGGAAGGTCAAACAGAGGAACTCAGTACATCTGATGACATACTAAATTAAAAAGGGGGAACTTGAGATGGGATTGCTCTTTTGGATAATAGGCCTATGCTGAATATCATGGCCACTCGGGCTAATGGATTTTACATTCACATAGGGCACAAATGTGTGTGTGTGTGTGTGTGTGTGTGAATGACATGGGATAATATTGGAGCAGTTAATTAAAGAACTTTGATGATTGGGCTAATAAAAGTGATTGGTTAGAACTGCAGAAGAACAGAGAGGCCATTAGGACTAACCTACTTAAGATACAAATCCAAACTGAACCATTCCTATTAAATGGCTATCTAGTCTCTTCTTAAAAAATATTCATCAAAGGGCAGCCCACGGCCTCTACAATTAATTATCTTAAAATAATCTGCATGTCAAATGTCTTATGGGAAAAAGTAGATGATGATTTTTGCTTTAATAAAGAACATCCGTGTCCACTCTTTATTTCATTTATATAATTGGATTCATTAAGGATCCCCAACTCTAAGAAGACTTTGGCAGTTTATAATAGTACAAATGTTAAAAGCACAACTAAAAACAAGTGTCAAACATATGTTAAAACATTTTTTTAGAAAAACAAGGAGATACACACACACATACACACTGTTTTACTATTTTACTACTAGTATTTTGTTTTTTATTTGGCATTCTTATAAAAGAGCAGACCCTGAAGGATACACAGAACAGCCAATTAAAATTGGACTTGTCAATTAATCCCTAAAATGTTAGTAATTAATCTAACAATTAAATCAGTTGCAGCCTATAGCTTTATCAGCAGCTCTACATGATTTTATTTTATTTATTTATTTTAATTCCATTTATATCCCGCCCTTCTCCGAAGACTCAGGGCGGCTTTACAAACTTAGCAGTAGCCTTCATTCTATGTATATGCCTGCTTATTAGGGCTTTCACACACACCCCAAGCGGCATTATTACAAAGTCAGCTTAATTGCCCCCAACAATCTGGGTCCTCATTTTACCTACCTCGGAAGGATGGAAGGCTGAGTCAACCTTGAGCCTGGTGGGACTCGAACCTGCACTAATTGCAGGCAGCTGGTGTTACTTAAGGAGGCATTAGCCCACTGCTCCACCAAGGCTCTTAATATGATGATACAAGCAAGACAGAATTTAGTTTGGGGTGACTGGAAGAGGACCAAAAAGACAAAATGTCCAGGAGTGACTTCTCCCTTAGTTTCCTTCCACATTATTTATTGAAGATTCTTATGATGCTTCTGTGTCAGTCTATTATCATTATCATTATTATTATTATAAAACTTTTATTCATAAAACATGAAACTCAGTCAACTGAACACTCAAATTGACTGGCACTAATGGTTGACACGGGTTGCTGCCAGCATTCTAGGTATCAACCAGATATCTCCTTAAAATGTAAGATGTTCCAAGTAGCGCAGTTTTTGTAGCTTTGCTGGAGTTATTGCACGAAGCTGCTATTTCTGGATGTATTTTGCAAAGTTTTTGGACATCGTTCCCAGTGCCCCGATGACAATGGGTATCACTGTTACATGTTTCATCCATAATTGCACAGTTTTGATGGCCAGGTTGTGGTATTTTGTAATTTTTTGCAGTTCTTTTTCTTCGATTCTGGCATCTCCTGGTACAGCAATATCAATCAACTGTACACTTCAGTTCTCTATGACTGCGATATCTGGCATGTTGTGTTCCAAATGGCGATCTGTCTGTATTCAGAAGTCCCACAAGATCTTCACCCTCTCATTCTCGACAAATTTTTCCAGCCTATGTCATCATCATCATCATCATCATCATCATCATTATTATTATTATTATTATTAATATTATTATTATTATTATTATTATTATTATTATCAATGCTTCCACTCCATGTCAATTTTGCATATATTTAATTCTTTCCAATTTTCATATCAGGCTACAATTCTGCTTTTAGAAATTCTGCACAAAACAAACTATTGTTTGTCTTGTCTTGCTTGCCCTTGTCTTTTGCCCTATCTTATCAGGTTAATCTGCTAATACTCTATTCATCTTTTCATTTCAGCCACATATATTTCTATAGACAGGAATCTTTGGTTAGGTTGTTAGCCAATCTCTCTTTTCAGCATTATCATAAACAGGTATGATTTTATTTTGAAAAATGTAACTTTCTTTGAATGTCTGGTCTCTATTACAGTAGGCTTGTTAAGCAAATGCAAAGAACACCTGCTCCATTTTGATGATTTCATCTGGAACTCTCGAAATGAAATTACCATATGCAATGACCATATCTAGAGCAAATCTAAAGATATTAATATAATCTCTTGCATTTATAATCAGGAAAATTGTAGCTAAAAAAACCTGGTTATAAAATGATGGGCAATAAGTGTTTGAACTATATACAATTCTTTACAACAGGGGTGTCAAACTGCCGGCCCACAGGCTGGATGCGTCATGCAAAAACCGCACCCACTGGCAATGGGGAAAAAAGTCGCAATACGTCACAACACGTCACATGACATTGTGAGTTTGATACCTCTGCTTTACAATCTTCCTTTGGGATTGGTGTCAGTTTGAAACATGAGGTACTGGGATGAGCGTTAATAGTAGCCTAGCTAATGTGGAAATTTCTGCAAAAGGAAAAGTTGTTTATAAGTCAATGTGATTTAAGAATAAATTTATTTATTTATTTTATTTTATTTATTTATTTATTGAATTTTTATACCGCCCTTCTCCCGAAGGACTCAGGGCGGTGAACAGGGCATATAAATAGAAATACAAAAGTTAAAAAGAGATTAAATAATTGCCCAATAAAACAGTCAAAATATAAAACCCATTTAAAACCCTAAGGTGCCCCCATCAGGCTAGGCCAGCTTGTTCGAATAAATGGGTCTTTAACCCGCGCCGGAAGGAGCGAAGATCCGGTGCCATCCGGAGCTCAACCGGCAGTTGGTTCCATAAAGCCGGGGCACCCACAGAGAAGGCCCTCCCCCTGGGGGCCGCCAGTCGACATTCTCTGACCGGTGGCACCCTGAGGAGGCCCTCTCTGTGGGAACGCACAGGGTGGAGGGGAGTCGACGCCGGCAGCAGGTGGTCCCCGAGGTATTCCGGACCCATGCCATGTAAGGACTTAAAAAAAAAATTATCAACATAGATTATAGAAAAGTAGGGTACATAGCAGAAAAATAAAATGTGTTGTGCAACATAGCTAAATTACAGAATTAGGGATCAGACATTCCAAAGAAGTAGAAATGCTGAGGAAATAGAGCAATAGGAATTTGGGGAAGTGATAGGATGATTTTCCAGTGAGACTTGCAGGTTCTGTCTTATCACTTAACTATCCCTGACTGTGAAAGCCATCTAAAAGGTTGGGAATCGAAAATAAAAGAAGCTGCTTTAGGCATGGAAGCACCAAAAAGGGAAAAGAAAAGAAAAAAGGGAAGGAGGAGGAAAAAGGGAGAGAAGGAAAGAAAAGCACTAGCAAGGTGGTGAGTAGAAGTTCTGTTTATGAACCAAGGAAGAAGGTACAGGGCTGTGTGTGAAGAAGAGCAGAACAATGATGGGCTTGAAAAGTAGTTTGCAGGTCTAGCCCAGGAAGAGGAAGATTGTAGGAACAGAGGAATAGAAGAAAAACAGATGAAGGACCTGGTTAGTGAATGCAGAATTTTATGTGAGGTGTTGGCAAAGATAATTAAACTGAAAATTAGGCGGAAGAATTGTTTTACGTACTGGACTATTTGTTCAATAGCCTGGTTTTTTTATTGTACATCTGGTGTACAATTCATGGGTCTCTATACAGTTTTTAATGATAAAAATAATGAGTTAAAATTTTCACATATTAGAGATAGAACATATAAATAGTTTGATAGCAGGTAGGGATGCGGTGGCTCAGTAGATTAGGACGCTGAGCTTGTCGATCAGAAGGTCGGCAGTTTGGCGGGTCGAATCCTGAGTGCCGCGTAACAGAGTGAGCGCCTGTTACTCGTCCCAGCTTCTGCCAACCTAGCAGTTCGAAAGCACGTAAAAATGCAAGTAGAAAAATAGGGACCACAACGGTGGGAAGGTAACAGCGTTCCATGCGCCTTTGGCGTCCAGTCATGCCGGCCACATGACTGCGGAGACATCCTCAGACAAGCGCTGGCTCTTTGGCTTTGAAACAGAGATGAGCACCAGCCCCTAGAGTCAGAAACGACTAGCACGCATGTGCAGGGGAACCTTTACCTTTACCTTTACTTATGATAAGAATATATATCTTTTTCTCATTTTTATTAAGAATTTTGTTTATAATTGTAAAATCTAATAAAAACTAAGCTTAAAGAGATAAGAAAGGAATAAAAAGTACAAAAAATAATAAATATAAAAATAACATTAAAATAAAGCAGGAGAAAATATATAAAGAAATGTCTTCTAACCCTTATCACATTTAAAAAGGTTGCAATTATCTCTTCATCCTATATCTCATATCTTATTTATACACAAATCCATAAAACAGATTTTCAGTCCTGGTGATGGCAGAAGTCCCATAATTTATCACCAGAAGTAACAGTGTATCTTGTTTTAATCTTGATTAAATATTGAGAGATTATAAGCAACTAGGCAATAAAGTTAAGGCACTAGGAGCACAAGTAATGTTCTTATCAATACTCGCAACAAAAGGCCAACTCCCATTGAGGGGAAAAAGAATTTTAGAAATAAACCATTGGCTAAAGGGTTGGTGTTGCCAAGAAAACTTCAGTTTCCTGGATCATGGGCTGCATTTCCTTCATGAAAGTCTCTTGGCAAGGGATGGGCTGCACCTCACAAAAACAGGGGAAAATGTACTCAGAAAAATACTGGCCCAACTCATCAGGAGAACTTTAAACTAAAATTGAGGGGGAAGAGTGACCAATCTTTAGAATCTGTAGAACACAAAACCAGACATAAATCCCAAGAAAACAAATCAAACAATGCGGTTTGGAATGATGAGAAAAAAGAAAAACTCCAACAACAATCAGAAGATGCAGGAAGCATACCCACGGACAGTTATAAAGCTCTTAAATGCTTATATACAAATGCTTAAAGCTTGGGGGACAAACAGGGTGAACTAGAAGCAATAGTACATGAGGGCAGGTATGACATAATTGGCATTGCAGAAACCTGGTGGGATGAAACCCATGACTGGAATGTACTGATGGATGGATACAAATTGTTCAAAAGAATTAGATCTACAAAAAGAGGAGGGGAGTTGCACTATATGTAAGAGAACACTAATATCTACAGAAATGCATGTAATCAAAGATCAAATCACTGCAGAATGTATATGGGTCAATATAAAAGGAAAAAAGTGACATTGTCATAGGTGTATATTACAGGCCACCCAATCAGAAGAAACAGATGAACTCTGACAATCAGTTAACAAATGTATGTAGGAAACATACCACACTACTAACAGGAAACTGCAACTATCCAGATATCAACTGGGAGACAAACTCTGCAGCAAGTGGGAGATCAAACAGATTTCTTAACCAGCCTAGCCAACAACTTTATCATCCAAAAGGTAGAGGAGGGAACTAGAAGTAAAGATATACTGGACCTAATCCTTACTCATCAAGAAGAAGTGACAGAGGGAGTTGAAGTTGCCGGAACCTTGGGTGAAAGTGGCCATGTCATGCTGGAATTCAATATAATGCAAATACAAACAACAGAAAATAATCCAACCAGATTCTTAAACTTCAAAAAAAAAGCTGATTTTAACAAACCCAGAGAGAACCTAGGAAAGATTCCATGGACAAAAATCTTAAAGGGGAAAACAAATCAAGAAGTGTGGGAAACACCGAGGAGTATGATCATAGGGGCCCAGTCCAGCGCAATACCACTAAAAAAGAGAAACAAGAAATTCAAAAAGAAACCAGCGTGGCTGCACAAAGCTCTCTCTGACAAACTGAAAGATGAAAAGAACAAGTACAAAAAATGGAAAGAGGGTCACATAACTAAGGCTGATTATCAGCAGATAGCCAGAACACGCAAAGATGAATGAGCGAAGACTTGCAACAGAAATTAAGGACAATAAAAAAAGTGGGTGATTTCTCATCCTCTCCTTGTCCAGAGAGGTTCTGAAGAGCCAGTGTACTTGTTGGTTCTTTGTTGTTTGCTGCGGTCAGATCTGATCATCAGATCTGCTTTCGCAGAGATGTCTTCAGTCCACCATTCTTCCCCCAGAAGCTCAAAAATACATACTGTACAAGCAGAGAGAGGCTCTACTTGAGAAGTCTTTGGGGAAATCAGAATCCAGAACCATTTCAAACCCAGGATCATCTTCTGTGTTACAGCAGAGGCTACATTTGTTTTTCATAATGATTTTTTTCCGCTTAATACTTTTGCTATGACACCACATTTTACAGCCCAGAAACTAATGACAGAGCTTGTGGGGCTCCCAAATTGAACCAGAGCAGTCCCATCCACTTCATCTCAGATATAGAAAAATCCACCAGAAGGACTACTGTGTTGTCAGTTCTAATCCAAAAGACTCCAATCCTTTATTTGCTTGCACCTAATAGACAGAATCTTGCCAAACTAACGATGTAACTTTCTAAGCCACTAGATATATCCTGAAAAAATCTAGTGTGTGGTTACCTCGAACCTTTTCCCAACTCCCCCATCCAGCTTGGGACCATGCAGTATGTTGACAGGAAACTTTCTGGGAAAGTTCTGAGTTGGCAATATCCTCCTGCTCTGATGAATACAGGTGCACATTCTATCACATCTGTTTAATTATTGAATCCAATAAGTACTTGGCTCTTCCTCCTTCTCTTTATTTTTTATCTGAATTCTTGAAGTGAGTTATGCATGAGCAATTCTTGAAATGTACTTTTTTTTTAGTTCCAATTCCTCTTCCTTCGCTCCTTTTCATTCCACTAAAATGGCTTTCCCTTCTGTTAATGATGGTTCTTCTAGTTAAGCAACTTTCCCTTTTTTGCCTACTTCTATCGTACTGGACATTCCTGTATTTTATCACCAACCACCCCATCTTCCTTATTTATAGAAACTTTGCTTCATGAGTTTTCTTAATTGTTCATTTTTCTCTATGTTACTGAAATAGTATTTCTTAAATTTGGGGTTGTTTTTCAGTTGAACTTATCTCCTATTCATTTAGAATTGAATTGAAGAGGATTTGAAATATAGATAGTCAAATTGACAGAACCAGTGTTTCTATAGCGTAATTTGCTTACATATAACACACCTACATATCTACACACACACACACACACTGTCTTTTGATAATTTTTTAATAACCTACATGCTTCTCCCTGTAGTGCGGCATGAATTGGGGCACTTCTCATTAGGATGACAATCAGCAGATGCTGTAATCTCCCATACAAAAGCTGCCCCCTGCCTGTGCTCCAACACAAAGGCTGAATGTGCATCACATATGCTATTAGCATGCTTGTCATATATACCAATGGTGCCTAAAACTCATAGGCATTTTTCAGTCTATTTAATATTTCTGTGATGATGAGATTACCAGTCTTTTCTGTGATCAGTTCTGAGAACCCTCTAAGAAGGTGGCAAAATTCCTATTGATAGTCATAGCTTTCAGAATGTACCTGGTGCCTCCTTCACATGAATAACTGTTTCAGGATGTTCAGGTAATTTTATTTTATCTTATTCACTGTATTTGTTCTAATTCTCTTTTCTGACTGGTGTGGGACTGTAATTAAATAGAATTAATTTTCAGTTTAACATTAATGAACTGAAGTTATTATAAGTTCTATGTCTTGTCACTTAACTGTTTTAATTTTAACTGTCTGGCTTAATTTCTTCTTTGATGACTTTTAACATCCTTAAGTTAGAATCTCAATTAAATTTTGTTGCCATTTGGAAGTGAGTTTCTACTTTCTTATCATGTTGCAAATTAATTGTGCATATTAATGTATCTTAATTACATGTAGATCACAAAACCTCAGATGGCTCTTTTTTGAAGAAAACAAATCCAGACGTGATTAATATAATGCTACTTTGATTGGTCTTTTCTTACCTCATCTAAATTAAGAATAACTTATTTCATTGATAGCTCAAATTTCTTGCTTCAAAATATGTCAATATTTAACTTTCTGCATTAATGATGGATTCTATGTTGCTATACTGATTGAAAAATCATAAGATAAATTCCTCTTTGAATTGAATTTCTTGGAAATGATACAAGAGTCATTTACCATTGCCTTGTTCCAGATTTTTTGTTTTTCACTTTCCAACCTAGCCCTGGTATTCTTTGGTGGTCTCACAGCCAACTAGAAAACAGGCTTAACTTTTAGCTTTTTTGATCAACCGTGGCTGGGCAGATATATGGTTAGGGAAGAAACTAATCATGACATCTGTTGTTCCATGTTTTCAATGTTTTATTTTATAGCACTTTTGAAATTCATTGTTCCCAGACATACATATGGTTCACTTCCTCTCAGTCTTTAAGAAGCATCTCAAGACAAAACTATATTCACATTTTTTTCAAGTGTATTTTAAGTCTGTTATGCCTTTTTTCATTTATTTATTCCCCTTTTCCTTGTTCTTAGTTCTACATTTCTATTTATATGTTTTTATAATAACTAGACTAGTAGATAACACTGGCATTCTGTTATTCCAAAAAATGTAGTTTTATATTATTTTAGATGATGATGATGATGATGTCTATGGATTCCCCCTTTTTTGAGAGGGGGAAATAATATACTTACTTTCTATTATTCAGAAAACAAAATAGTGAGGTTATTATTCATTTAAATATTTTGACATTTTTAGTTTTTATGTTTGAAATTCTGAAAAATTTGGCTCCATTATTAATTTTTTTAAAAAAATCACCGGTTGTCATGTTTCAGTTTTCTCTTCCAGAAGGATTAGGGGACAGCATCTCCCCTTTGAATTTAAGAAAGCAGTGGACCCCAGAGAGAAAAGACCCACGTTGTTTTTTTTGAGTGCACATTTGTAGTACTGTTCCAGCATTATCTTTCCTAATGTGGCATCCCTTCCACCAGGGCCCATATAAGGCATCTATCAGACTAGAATGATGGACCCTGACTGCTAAGGAAAATTCTCTCAGGCAAGTGGCTGCATTTTTGAGATAAAAATGTCCATAGGTACTTTTTTTACCCCATTCATCTTTTTTAAAAAAATTACTATTTCTGTGCAGAGTCACAGCTTGCACCCTTCAACTCTCAATTTTGCAACCGGATAAGTTTGTATGGAGCCAAGAGGGGCTGTCCCCAACCCAGTTTGGGAGGGTAATGTTTTTGAAATGATAAATGATTTTAAGGCAGGAGAATGATAAACACAACTTCCAGAAGAGTGCTTCCCAACTGTCTGGAATAGGTGACATTCAAATCAAATGAAGAAATAAAGCCACTCTTCAACAAATTAGCACACTTCCATCTGCATGCAGCGTCCAACTGCAACATGGACCTTGCTACTAATACTGCAAAGTTTCTTCATTGCTGCCATTCTATGTTAAGAACTATAAACACTATGAGAGTTTTTTTAATAGCTGCAGCTTCACATTCTAGTCCTCATCAGTGGCAGCAGAGCAGTGTGTCTTCTTTCAGCATCCTCTTGTTCAGCAGCCTGTCGCAAGAGCCCCAAAGGATATTAACCTTTTTGCTAATAGCTTCTTGTCCAAAATTGTTGCATCTATCACTGTATAAAGAAACTTAGTGATTTTTTTTCTTAAACAAATTGCCTTCAGATTGTTTAAATATTATATAATTTTAAAATGATAGCTGTATTTAAAACAGGTTAAAATTGCAGTTTTTGTCTGCTTACATGTGCAATAAATCCAGATCAAAAGCCCTTCTTCATATTGAAAATAAGATCTTGAATTGGCCTAGGTTTAATATTGATGGTTTTCAATTCCCCTCCCTGAAATCACATCATAAGGCAGATTTCAAAGGAATATTTTTTTTATTTGAGCAGCTTGAAATTAGGCTTCTTCAAATCTAACAAATTATAAATAGAAATATAACCTGCCAATTAAAATAAATTACCATTCAAAGAAACATTTCTTCATTTAAATTATGTTACTGTCAATTTTTTCTCTCATGACTTCAACCCAAGTACAAAGCAAGCCATATCTCCTTGGCTCTGAATTTCTGCAATTAAGGATATATTAATATCCATGCTAACTAAAGGAAAGGTCCATCTGGACTAACATTTAATTTCCACAATGGGCAATTAAATGTTAGAAGCTTATGAGCAAAGCATGCAAGATTTGAGTCTGCTGATTTCCAGGGAAGCAGAATTTGACATCCGAATTATCAGCTATTGTTTGATTTACCCTGTACAATTGTGGGAATTACAGGTCAAATTGTACATCTATGTTTTGGTCATTAGATCAGTATAAAACAAATCTGAAATTCTGGAGTGGAAGGATCAGTGTGATTTCTGGCAAGCCACAATTAATCTAAGCCGATTTCCACACTGGAGTACATAAAGCCACCTTATAATTCATTTTTGTCATCAGGAGTATATATTGTCTCCTCTGATTGACCTAACAACTCCATGAACAAGTCTTTTTCAGTCTTGCCTAGAAATGCATTGAAATTGGGAATAAATATTGGAATCGAGTGATCACTAGAGATCAAGTTTTAATCCAAATATTCTGCCTATTTTGATTATTCATAGTTGGGAGAAACTTCAAGTATTTTAAGGAAAGGAACAGCAATTCTGATGAGGCTAGTGTTAATGTTTAAAATATTTTTTCACATCTATTTTTAGCAATAAATTACTTGTTTTGTTTCTTTCACTGATTTAGTTTTATTGGTTTACTTCATGTCACTAGACTAAATCATTATCTACAACTCAATAACACTATGAAAACACAAAGCTGCTGCTGATCTATCTCAAAATAATACTTGGCCTTTATACTGGCATCATATTGTTGGCTCACATTTAATTTACAACCTCATGATGCATCTTGGCAGTGCTACTGCTTAATAAGTTTTTCTAATTCTTGCATAAAATGGTGACTATTTTGATATTGGAAGATGGGATTGCCAAATAATTTTATTTTGACAGAGATGTCAAGAGATGTTCTATCATGTTCAAAGTCAAGGATCTGATCTTGGAACAATGGGGGTTTATCTTAAATTAAGATAGTATATACCAGGGGTGTCAAACTTCATTGAGGGCCGCATCAGCATTGCGGTTGCCCTCAGGGGGCCGGGTGGGTATGGCCAGGGTGGGCGTGGCCTACTGGGTGGGCATGGCTAGAGTGCGTATGGCCTACTGGGTGGGCGTGGCCAGCTCTACATTGTTTGCATCAAGGGTGCCTATGGGGGCCTGGGCAGGAGTGGGACAGATCTGAGGGTCTCTGGCAGAAGGAGGGTCTCTGGGCCAGAGCCAAGGCAGTGGGGGCCATTCCCTCACTGTTTCCAGGATGGCTTTGGGGGCCACACGAAACCACTTTGTGGGCCGCATCCGGCCCCCTGGCCTTGTGTTTGACATGTCTGGTATATACTGAGGAAGGAAAGAAAGATAAATTATTAATTGAAGGATTCAAAAACACCAGCTGGGTACCATATACTAGTATTAAAAAAAATGACTCATCTATTTCATTCTGATAATAATCTATTTGGTGATATACAGAGAGTTAGAATCTGGGAAGAATTGGACCTTCAATATAAATCACCAAACCTTCTTTACTTTCAATAGTATTTTTGTAGCAAAGCTAAATATGCTTAACATAGTAGCATAGGTTACTCTAACATGAAATATATATGATGTTTTTAACTTACAACAGGATTGTCTTTTTTATTCCAGAGGAATTCAAACAACATACCATCTAGCTTGAATTCTAAAAATAAAAGCATATTTTCTAACAGAGTATAAGAACAAGACAAAGTTTCCACATTTTTAACTGATTTTGAGCAATCCCATCTTAATAGATGAAACAAAAGGGCTCTTAAGAGTTAAAATATTGTCTGTTTCCAGAGACTTGGAAAGAGTAAACTTCTCTAACAAGATGTAGTACTACAAAGTTGAAGGTGGCATGAGAGAAGCATTAATTTATTACTCACGGGAGGCCTCTATATGATGCTATTCACAATTTTTATTAGTTTTTATCAATTCAAAGTAAGTTTGATGAGGGAGCAGCACAGGATAAAAAAATTAATGTGGATACCAGGAAAAAAAATTCCATTCCTCTCTAATATATCTCCTGTTTGCCTATCTCCACTTAGAATGAATTATCTTCATTTAGCAGGAATTCTATCTAAAACTATTTAAATTATATTATTTAATTGATCATATCATTTATTCTCAATCCTGAATTTTTGTAGGGCTGTTTAATAATAATAATAATATCTGTAGATAGATTATATACCATGAATTTTGCCATTTCTCATGTGAAAACATTGTTCAACTTTCCAGAATGTTCCAGAACTGTTCCCCCCCCCAAAGTATAAACAGTATAAAAAGGTAGATGAGAAATAATGGCCTTTAGAAATAAACTTTAGAATGATCTAACAACTCTTTCTCACTTAAATCTGCAGTAAAGTATCTTAATATCCCCAAACCCTGCCTCTGTAATCCCAGTTTTGGAGTTGTTCTGATCTTACAGCTTTATTCTGGAACAAATACATGGTTCTGATTAATGAATCTCCCAGCTTCATGTTTCATCCCAGCTTTCAAGTTGACTGAGTGACAGAGCGTTGGGGTGTTGAGGTGCTCTGAACCAATAACCTGTCATTCGGGACCTTTTTGAATTTTGAATGTAAATATACCTCAGCTGACAGTTTGATGGGGGTGGGGGTAGAAGAGGACTGTTAAGTAAACCAGAAGAGAGTTTGCACAGTGCATTGCGAAGGCTTCCTCCTGCTTTTTCCTGGGCCCTTTGTTCTGCTGACCTGCCAGTTGAGCTGTAGTTGGAGATGGGCTTATTGGTTTCTCATTTGGGCTGGAAGGGGAAAGTAGCAGAACTTTTATCAATTTCACCCCAATTGCCAAAATATCCCAGACCAGAAAGTGTTACAAAGGAATAGCAAAACTGGTATTAGTGGTCATATTTGGCAGCTTATGGAAGTAGCCTGTGGAGTATGCAAAATCAAATAAAAGGACTAGGTATTAAAATGGCAAAGCAGCAGAAAGAGAGAAAGATGTAAATTCTAAGGATGCAGAGGGGGATTTTAAAAACTGGCAAATCTAGAGCAGATCTTAGGAAACAGTTTTTAATGTCCCTCTAAAGCAAGTGAAGAAGAACTAAAGAGCATCTTGTTGCGAGTGAAGAAGGAGAGTGCAAAACTTGGGTTGAAACTAAACATTAAGAAAACCAAGATCATGGCATCTGGCCCTCTCAATTCCTGGCAAATAGATGGGGAAGAAATGGAGGTAGTGACAGATTTTATTTTCCTGGGCTCCAAGATTACTGCAGATGGGGACTGTAGCCAAGAAATTAAAAGACGCTTGCTCCTGGGGAGGAAAGCCATGGCAAATCTAGACAGCACACTAAAAAGCAGAGACATCACCCTGTCAACAAAAATCCGTATAGTCAAGGCTATGGTCTTCCCAGTTGCAATGTATGGCAGTGAAAGCTGGACCATAAGAAAGGCTGAGTGCCAAAGAATTGAAGCCTTTGAACTATGGTGCTGGAGAAGACTCCTGCGAGTCCCTTGGACTCCAAGGCGATCAAACCAGTCAGTCCTAGAGGAGATCAACCCTGACTGCCAGATCCTGAAGCTAAAACTCAAATACTTTGGCCACCTAATGAGAAGGAAGGACTCACTGGAGAAGAGCCTAATGCTGGGAAAGATTGAGGGCAATAAAAGAAGGGGATGACAGAGAATGAGGTGGCTGGATAGAGTCACTGAAGCAGTAGGCGTGAGCCTAAATGGACTCCAGAAGATGGTAGAGGACAGGAAGGCCTGGAGGAACATTGTCCGTAGGGTCACGATGGGTCGGACACGACTTCGCAACTAACAACAACAACAAAAGCAAATTGAGTATTGCAATGCGTGCTGAAGTTAAATATGTATTTATTCTTTCAAACTGAAATCAAGGTTTTGCTTTGACTGGATTATCAATCCTACATTTTGATATATGATCTATATAACCATAGTTAAAATCCTCTGGACTTACTTAGCACTGTTCCATAAGTATTGCTTTAACCCAAACATTAATGGAATATACAGTCATTCATCAAAATTCCCCATAAATGTTCTGTAAATAAATGCATAACAGATTAACCGGAAATTAATCGTGATGATCATGTTGCTTGAAATTTCAAATTAAATGGTATTTTAATTGTAAATCAGTCACTGCAGCAGCATATCTATAATATATGAAAACTGGTCAATCTGAGTCTTTGATATCTGAAGACTTTTCTCTTAAATTGTTTTCATCCTTCAGTGGGTGGGTGTGGTGATGGTGGGGAGTTATTTAACAAATGTATATTTATTTAAGAGGGCCAGGCAAGTAAAATCTACACAAATTAGAAGCTTGCATATTTAATCATGCATCCAGGCAGCTGGTTTAACATGTTGTTCTAACAGTTCGTGAGGTGACACAAATGTGAACCTGCCAGCATAATTTGCTGTGTCCACAGCCAGTCCCTACTATGCAGTTTTCTAGGGGTGAGTTAATGACAGGGAAACTAATGATTAGTAGAACAAGGTATCAGTAGAAGGGGCCCTTTCCCAAGAGGCAAAGAGGAATCTCTGGGGAATCTTTGGTATACAGGAAGAGAGCCAGGACGCTCTTTCACAGAGTATATCTAATAGTTATGCAAATTTATGCTTTAATCTGGCAAGATTCCTATCTATAGCAACAATAAGGGAACTACTCTGAAGTAACACCTCATATTGTTCTTGGTTCCTTGCACCTGACAAGTTTTTGGAGTCATTTCTTTGCCCCCCCACCTCCCCCCCCCCGTATTCTCTTTCCTACCTGCCAGGTTGGAAGAATAAGTCTAGTAGTGAGGCAGGTTAGAACAAAAGTAATTTTAGATCTGTAGGCTGCTCTATTCTCTCTCCTGTTCCTATCCTGTACGCTGCACTGCACACTTGGAGCACCTGAACAACTCCATCACCACCCCACCCAACCCCATGTACCAGGCATTGCAGTGAATAGGAGCTGATAGGCAGGTTGCATCTATGGCAACTAGGACTAATAGAGTCTCACACAGCATGGATCTGATAGCAAAATTACTTCTTCTCTTCTCATTTAGATTCCCCATGCCAGCTGCTGACACTCTCCTAGTGGCACCACATGGACGATCTGTGAATATGACTTCATATTCTCTGATTCCCATCTCCCATGGGAACAGCCAACAGAAACAGTTCTCCGGCTTCAGCCAACACTGTTCTACCACATGGGCTGTCTATCAGATTTTTTTTAAGAAAAGAAAACCTTATCTTTCAAAGGGAAAAGAAAGAAATATTTACAGATGGTGGTGGGTTTTTTAAGGGATTTAGACGGGCAAATATTTGAAAAAAGCTTCAAATTTTATATCTACAGCTCAGAGGGGTTTTTACAGCAGCACGTATTAATGTTAGCATTATCATTAATTGGAAAAGGAAGGTTAAGAGATCATCAACCTCCACATTATTTGTTTAGTCACGTTCCCACCAAAATTATTATCCTTTTTGCTTCGGAGTTTGGGGAGGGGGGATAGAGGTGGGGGGCATGTCCGTGTGTGTCTGTGTATCAAGAGGGGGAAAGAGAGAGGCTGGCTGCATAAAATGCAACAATATTCTTTCAATATATGACCCTGTTTTTAAAATCTACAACTCTAAACAAGTTTTTTAAGCCAGATGGAGAATAAAGACTCATTTGGAAGTAAACATGCATTGCATTGCCTGAACACAGAAGAATACAAACTCCCTTGGAAAAAAATGTGGCACACCACTTCTACTCCCCTTCTTTTAGACTGCAAATCCAAATCTATAGCAGTAGCCAATTCTGGTTGTGCTCCTCCCAAGACCTGACATTTGATCACTCTTGCTGTCCATGGAGGAAAGTTACCGGTGATGGGAGAGGTATCTATAGAAACTGAAGCAACCCATAGAAGCTGATCAGGTCCCAACCCTGGCTGCAGTCATCATCAAAAGAGCTGCACATTGAACAGATAGCAGTGCTTGAGTTGGAAGACAATGGAAAAAAAAACCATTTTCACATTAGTTCATAAGATGTTAGCAGGGTCGAGTATGGAATGGGATGAAGCTTGTGTTGGGTTGATGTGTCTCTAAAAACAGATACTCTACTAAGCATTTTCTAGCCAACGTTTTGCAGATATTCAGTTATGCCCTTAGTTTTGGCCATCACCCTATAAAACATGTTCCCTTAGTCATTCCTTTGTTGAGATTATGTTGCCAAAGGAAGACTTTATCAGAATGCATTCTTTATACATTGTTTTTAAGCATCCAATATCCCCTTCACTTTAATCTCTTTTTCTATTATTGCAGCATAATCCTATTCATGTAAGAAATGCTTCCAGATAAATTGATATAATTTATATCCTTGCCTGAAGATTTTTCACTTACAAAAAAGCAATACTTAACCACCTTTTCAGCCAGGCTTCCCAAACATAAGCATCAAGTTTCACTTACATGTTCTTTTTTCAGTTTGTAGTAAATCTGATTATCTGCAGATTGTCAATGGACTGCTGCAAAGATTGAACTGAAGAGATTGAGCTATGCTGTTATTTAAAAAAAACAGACCAAATTATAGGCAGTGGCTTTACATTTCATCATTTTAATAGCCTGCCAATTGTAACTTGCATTTTTTGTGTGTGCTGCTTAAGCACTGTAAATAAATATGCATAAATAGACTCCCTTAGTCCAGTCTAATTCTACTAACATTCACTAAATGTGATGTTTAATTTACCCATTCCTTTTTTGGAGAGTTTATACCCATTTTATAGTTATACATCTGAGTCCAAAAGGTAGCAACCTCATAAGGAATGGCTGCATGTCATGTTATTTCATCCATTCTCTTCCCTTAGTTATTGAACCTTGATGATGACCATTTTCACTGAGAGACATGAAAGTTTAGGCTGCATTAATTTCTCCCTGACAACATGTAGATATTGTCCCAGAATCCTCCAGTGCAATCCCTGGCAAACTTTCAGCCACTGTACTGATTTTTCTAATTGCTGCTTCTTTCACCCCCAGGCTTCACTCCATCCCCAAGCCATATCCTGCCATTCATTCATTGTTTCCTCGGCAAGTGAATAGAGGGTTCTCTTCACTGAATTGCTCTAGAGGAAAAAGATAAAATAAAATCTTGCTGTACCGAAAAATAACAAAAGCAGAGGGAAATCCTTTCCTCTAATCTATATGCAATAGGGGAGTAATTCCTCCATTCAGTCTGAAACGCCTTTTCAGTACAGCATCAGTCCCATGCCAATCCCTACAGTTCTCTCACTTGAGATTCATTCCAAAATGATTTTTAATTGTATTCACCTTGACTAGGAGGAAAATACCTCCCCTTTCAAACATATATATGTTTCCTTTTCTGTCTTTTCATTAGTTCATGTTCTGTGTTTCTATGCCCTTTTTTCTTCTTTCCTTTTTCTCTTTGTACTGGAGGGACAAAGTACAGAGGGAGAACAAGAGTATCTTCTCCCCACATTATACAGTGGGACACATTTCCATAGCTTTCAATTTGGGACTAACTGAACTCCCCACAACACTTTGTTTTTTAAAGGTAAATCTACTGCAGTCCTGTGAAAGGGGTCAAGGAAGAGCAGCTCACAAAAGTACCCAATGGTAGGTTAGCCTTGTGGCTCCGGAGATACGAAGGAGGCAAAGTATTAAACAGAAAGCAAAGGGATTATTATACCAAGGCAGCATTCAAGAGCCAAAACTATTTCTTTTCAAAGGGACATAGTTAGGCTGGGTGCCCTGTTAGAATCACCGTCTTTACCTGCATGCTAAAATGGAGAGCCAAATGAGCATTAGATATGCAGAGTCCTTATTGTTGAAAAGGGGAAATAACCTGTGGTCAAGGTTACATGAATCTGCTTTTAATCTTCTCAAGATTCTTTCTCACCAGACATGTGGAATTTTATTAACAGGGGTCCAACGTTTTTTAATAGAGTGCGCTCTTAGATCCTCTTTGTATTGTGTAATGGCATATCTTTGGCTCTTTATCCAAATGAAGCATAAAGCATTTACAGCTGTATTCTCCATCACGCCGACCAGGGAATGCATTCATTTGTAATAACACAGCATTCAATGGTGTAGAAAATAAGCTTTGAAAATTATCCTCTCTGTGAAGCTCTGTCAGTGCATTGGATAAGCCCATTTGAATTCAACTGACCATTCTCTTTGGTATGACAAAAATTAATGTAGCCAACCATCAGTGCAGAATTAGCAAACCAGAAACTGCCTCTCCCTGCTATGCCCAGTTCAGTGCATGTTTATACAAAGAATGATCTGGGTATAATCATCAAGACTGCCACAAATCATCTTCACCACCATCTTCTTCCTCCTGCTGCTTATTAATATTGAGAATTCTCCCAGAATAGACCTTTAGATAATTAGAACAGCTTCATTGAGGCTTAAGGAGCTTCTGAGACTTGTAAGAGGAAAAATAAATACACTTTTCAGAAGATAAAAGACAATTAGAGCATTCTCACCTCAGTTTCCTCTGCTGGCTCTAAGTAGCCAGAAAAGTAATATTTCTCTAGCATTGAAAATCATGGCAGGTAAATCATTCAGACCAGCTAAACATCTGATCTATATTTTCTCCAATCATATTTGCTCAGCATCTGTTGGACAGAATCACTTGAATTCATTCTTAGTTGGATGCCAACCACATTTCAGATCTTAGGGAGATGCCCAGGGTAGATTTTTGTCATTACCTGGGACACGTTTGAGCTTGTTGAACCTTAAGAAGTGGACAGGGTCCTTTGGACTGTAACCTTGGCCATCTGCTTTTAGGCCCATTCCCCTCCTGTGTAACTAAAGCTACGGTAAGCTGCCCAGTCAGTTTTCTATGGGTGGATTCTCACAGTGATGAATCCCTCACTGAATGATGCTCTATTCCTTAAGGAAACCATACTTTTTTTAAAAAAATCCCATTTATATCCCGCCCTTCTCCGAAGACTCAGGTTGGCTTACAATCTAAGCACAAATCAATGTGCTTAGCAATAGCCTTCATTCTATGTATATGCCTGCTTATTAGGGCTTTCGGGGGGCCCCAAGTGGCATTATTACAAAGTCAGCTTATTGCCCCCAACAATCTGGGTCCTCATTTTACCTACCTCAGAAGGATGGAAGGCTGAGTCAACCTTGAGCCTGGTGGGATGCGAACCTGCACTAATTGCAGACAGCTGGTGTTACTTAAGGAGGCATTAGCCCACTGCCCAGTATTGTATCCAACCTCCCGTTTGGATGAAGCTGATTGAGAAGATGGCTGTGCACCAGCTTCAGAGGACTCTGGATAATCCCATTCAGGTAGAATTCAGGCTTGGGTATGGGATGCAAGCAGCAGTGATGGAAGTTTTAGATGACCTATGGAGGGGGCAGGATGGAGCTTGTCCATTCATCCTTGCTCTCCTTGACCTCTTAATAGCCTTCCATACCATCAACCATGGTATCCTTCTGGACTGGTTCTGGGGACCAAGGATGGATGGTAATACATTGTGCTGGTTCTTCCCTTTCCTCCATGGTCGGTACCAGTTGGTGATAGAGAGAAGAGAGTTTCTTTGTAGGGTTTCACAGTGTTTGGTGCTCTCTCTTCTCCTCTTCAACATTTACATTTATATGAAGCCACGGCCACTGAGATATTCCACTGCCATGGAGTGCAGACTCAATAGTATGCAGATGAAACCCAATTATATATTTCTTCCCCTGGTGGATTAAGCGATGCTGTTGATATCTATCCTAGTGCCTTGAGGCTGTGAGGGGCTACATGGGAAAAACTGTTGCAGTTGTACCCTTTCCTGGATCTGGAGGATCCTCACATTCACTTCCTGGATAGACTAATGCAATCCTTCTACATAGGGCTGCTCTTGAAGAGTATTTGGAAGCTTCACCTGGTACAAAATGTGGTGGCACGATCCTCTAGAATGGCATATTTTAGATCTTTGCTCCATGAGCTGCATTGGTTACCAGTTTGCTTCTGAGTTCAATTCAGTGTGGTGGTTTTTACTTTAAAAGCACTTCATGGAATGGGGCTGGATTATTTGAGGGACCGCCTACCCCCAATTATATGTGCCAGTTATATTTGCCAATAAGTCTGGAAAAAGAGGTATTCTATGGGTCCCAACTGCAAAGAAGTTACATCTAGTGTTATCTTTTCTGCTGTGATTCCTGGCTTCTGGGCTGTGAAACATCATCTCCCCCTGAGGTGAAACTGAGCTTGTCTGTGACATCCTTCTGGAAATCTCTTAGCACATGGTTGTGTCATCAGGCTTGGGAATGTGAAGGAAATGGTGAATTAGTCAGACGGCTGTCTTGCCTATCATGATAGCTCTCTCTGTATCTCTGTCATTGGTAATTTTGACAGGTATTTTCAATTGTGGAATGTTTTTTTAATTCTTAGTTTTTATGACATGTTTTTATTGGATGTTGCCCAAGGTCACATTGTGTGAGATGCACAACTTATAAATATGATAAATAAAAATGCTGTTATGTATACATACTGTTACTTTTGCAATTGCTCCATGTTCTCCAAGTTTAATTTCTATGGTACATCTTTTTACAATGCAGTGCACAGTTTGTCCTTGCAGTCATGAGCATGTGTTTTCATTAACTATGGCAGGGGTGTCAAACTCAATTTCATTGAGGGCCGCATCAGCATTGCGGTTGCCCTCAGGGGGCCGGGTGGGTATGGCCAGGGTGGGCGTGGCCTACTGGGTGGGCGTGGCTACAGTGCATATGGCCTACTGGGTGGGCGTGACCAGCTCTACATCGTTCGCATCAAGGGTGCCTATGGGGGCCTGGGCAGGAGTGGGACAGATCTGAGGGTCTCTGGCAGAAGGAGGGTCTCTGGGCCAGGGCTAAGGCAGTGGGAGCCATTCCCTCACTGTTTTCAGGATGGCTTCACGGGCCACATGAAACCACTTTGCAGGCCGGATCCGAATATTCCTTCCTTCTCATGGCATTTCCAGCCTTTATTACTACATGATTTGTCTATTTTGGCAATTATTGATGGAACTAAGATAGTTTGTCTTAATTCTATATAACCATTTCAAATTCAATCATCTTTCTTAATGTCCCTCTCTTGTTTTCAAGATTAGATTTTATTCTTCCAGCAATTTCTAGGTACATCCAGCTTTGCTAAGTATTTCTTCCCATGTCTTTAATTATTTATGGGGTCTGAGTACAGCATGTTTGCCTACAGGTAGTCCTTGTGTCAACCATCCAAACAGCAAACTTAATAGCCAAATCAAAATCAAGGAATCTTCCAGGCTTGAACATCTTGGAATTGAAGAAGCAAAATCAGCTCTGGTTTTCCATGTGAAAATCTGCCTAGCTTCCCTAAGCCCCACCCACCAGTTGTTCACGTTGCCCAATCATATATCTTTGATTTGTTATGAGAACCATCCACTTCTCTGTCAGACACCTGCATTAGTGACCTTGGCATTCTTGTAGGTTCTCACAGTCTGTGGATGGCTTCTTGGAATCCTGTTTCCTCCCTACATTTTCTACCCCTCCCCCCTGTTTCTATGGCAAGCTGAGTAGCGATAGAAGTTAGCAGGCATCTTAGGATTCAATGTTGACACTTTGATTTATATCCAGAATTTCCAATGCTAAACAAGGCATTTATTAAGTGAGTTGCACTGGCTTTTAATGACCTTTTTTGCCACAGTTGTTAAATAAATCACTTCAATTGTTTAAATGAATCATGTGATCATTAAGTGAAACTGGCTTCCCCCATTGACTTTGCTTGTCAAAAGTTGACTGGGAAGGTCACAAATGGTGATCACATGACTCTGGGACATCTGAACTGTTGAACATACATGCCGGTTCCCAAGTGCCCTAATTTTAATCATGTGGCCATGGGGATGCTGCAATGGTCATAAGTGTGAGGACCGGTTATAAGTCATTTTTTTCCAGTGCCCTTGTAACTCTGCATGGACCCTGAATGAATGGCTGTAAGGTTTAGTGTTATATATATATAACCTTTGTGTGGTAGTGAAAGTGTTTGCCTAGAAACCAGAAGACTGTGTTGTAGTCCTACTTTAGGTATGAAAGCCAGTCTCTCTTTCTCTTAGGCCAACCCACCTCACCAGGGTTGTTGTAGGGAAAAGAGGAGTCAGGAATATTGGGTATGTTCACTCCCTTCAGTTGATCAGCTATATAAATATGTAAAACAGACTAAAAATACAGTAATAACATCAATAACATTCAACCCTTACCATAGATTACAAACTATCCACTGCCTTTTTGTCAGCCATTTGAATATCTTTACATTTCTCCATTCAGATTGTTTACTTTTTTTAATAACACTGTAAACATTCATTTCACTGTTTTTATCAAACACAACTACCTTTGTCTTCAACAGTGAATTTTCAAAACTAGATTCCTCACTGCATCATTCAGTCTATTCAGCATTCAGTGAAAATTTGCACTCCAAAGTATACACACCAGAAGACTTCTAATGGCACCACAAGGCTTCCTTAAATAATGAAAGGGACGGTTCTCACACATCCTGCTTTGGTAGTTAAACATTCCATTCATTCTCACATATGCTTCTCTTCCCCCATTCACCACACTTAATGCTTTCAGCAACTAATTATCAACCATGCTTACAAGTTGTCCTCATTTGATGACCAGTTGCTTAGCGACTATTCACTTATGACTCCCCCTCCCAAAGGTTCATACAACCTGATTTTAAAGTTCCAGTGGCTAGAAACATAAACAGACAGACATATACACACACATGGCTATGTGATTTCATTTGGGGCATTTGTATGAACCTGGGCATTTGGCAACCAGCTCAGTTTTATGGCTTTTTCTAGACTCCTACAGTCATGTGACCATGATTTTCAATTATTATTATTATTTGCCAATTTCTGGCTTTTACTTCCAGTTTCAAGCAAAAAAAAATGCCCATTTGATATTATGGATTGCTTAATGGTCATCGTATTTGCTTAATAACTACAGTATTTTCTTAGCAACCATGTCATTTGGTTAATCATCACTGCAAAAACACTTAGAAAATCAGGCATGGTCACATGGTGAACCATTTAATAACTGCAACAGCTTAGGACCATAATTCTGGCTCAATTACAGCCATATATCAAGGACTACCTGTACTTTTCTGATATTTTTATTTATCAGATCAACTCCCCCAAAATCAATCTCTCTTGCAAATTCATATATATAAAATTATTATAGTTTTTACCTGTAGGTTTTTTTTAATGAATTTATTTTTTTTTCTTCAAACACTGACAGTTGGCCTAGAATCATTGATTTGTGTACTCTTAACTAAAAATCGGAGTGATTTGTCAATTTTATCTAATAAAAATTAAGTAGAGATCATTCTCTTTTTTTCCAAAAGAAGAAAAGAATATTCTTGAGACACATTTCACAAGAACAATTCACAGAAAGACATGTCTCTAACCATGTTTTGCTGAGACTTCTTTCACTGCAAAACTAGAAATGAACTCTATTGTTGGGGGGTGGGTTTCCCCAATAGTAAGAAACACAGTGAACTCCTATTCTTTTGTAGAAATCAAAAGGTATTTTTTTTTATTGAAAAGTTTTAAAATACAGTTTTCCTTTAAAAAACCCCCCTTCCCCCTCCCTGCTCCCCCCCACCTCCCCCCAACCTCCCTCCCTCCCCCCCTCCCTCCCCCCCCTCCCCCCCGACTTCCCAGAGCTAAATACAAGGTATATATATATAAAAAGGCAATCATAAACAACCATATACTAACAACTATAAGTTCTAAAATCCATCACTCTCTAGCTTATATAGGATAAAACACACCTTAACAATATTAAATATATATAAAAAACTAGAATAAAAAAAACAAAAAAAAACGAAAGAAGACTTATTCGAATGCTACATAAAACTTCTTAACCCTATACTTGTTCTGGATAAACTCAATCCATTTTCTCCATTCCATAATATAACGTTCTTGCGAATGATCTTTCAAATAGGCCGAAATCTTCGCCATCTCTGCCAGGTCAGAAACCTTTAAAGTCCATTCTTCTATGGTTGGCAATTCCTCTTTCTTCCAATATTGGCCTATCAAAAGTCTTGCCGCCGTAATTAAGTTCAATATCAGCTTGGTGTCCACAACTGTAGCGTCTGCAATTATTCCCAACAAAAAAAGTTGCGGACAAAACTTTATCCTCTGTTTAAAAATCTTCTGCATATTCCACCAGACTTTTATCCAAAAAGCCTTAACCTTCTTACATGTCCACCATATGTGAAAATATGTTGCATCTTCATCACCACACCTCCAACATTTAGGCTGATAATTCGGATACATACTTGCAAGCTTTTTAGGATCTAGATGCCATCTATAAAACATTTTGTAAAAGTTCTCTCTTAGATTTTGAGCTTGAGTAAATTTTACGTTCCTCACCCAAATCTTTTCCCATGTGTCCATTGTAATAACTTCCTGGATGTTTTGGGCCCATTTTATCATACAATCCTTAACAAGCTCTGTTTCCGAGTCAATCTCTATCAATGCAAGATATATCCGTTTAATATGTGCTGGTCCCTGATTTCTAATCTGCTTTATCAAATTTTCATCAGTCATTGTAAATCCATTTTTCTGGTCTTCTTTCCACCTGGCCTGTAATTGAATATATTGAAACCAAGTTTGAACAACCTTCTCTTCTCGCAAGAGGCTATATGATTTCAAACACCAAACATTCCTTTCCAGGCTTAAAATTTCCTTGTACGTAGTCACATCATGTTTGAAACCAGCATGTATATTTTCTATTGCGTGTTTTGGAATTGCCCACAATGGTATCTTGCTGCTTAGCTTATGTCTATACTTCTTCCAAACTCTCAGCAATGCCTGTCTTAAAATATGCATCCTAAACACAGTATCTACCTTCTTATCATACAACAAATATGCATGCCAGCCAAACAACAAATCATGGCCCTCAAGATTTAATAATCTCATTTGCGTCAAATTAATCCAATCGCTTATTCCTACTAATGCAGCAGCTTCATAATATAATTTAAAATTAGGCAATTTAAGGCCACCTCTCTCACGAGTATCCTGCATAATCTTAAGTTTAACTCGTGGCTTTTTCCCAGCCCACACAAATTTATTGATACCACGCTGCCATTCCTCCAAGTTAGAATCTTTCTTAAGAATCGGTATCATTTGAAACAAAAATAAAAATTTGGGCAGGACATTCATTTTCACTGCTGCAATCCGTCCCAACAAAGACAATTGCAATTTTTCCCAACTCTCCAATTCTTTTTGAATTTTCCCCCATAGTTTTTCATAATTATTTTTATATAGCTTTGTATTAGAGGGCGACAAAATCACCCCCAGATATTTAACCCTTTTAACAATCTCAAATCCAGTTAATCCTTCTAAGAGAGCTTTCTGTGAAACTGTCATATTTCTAGCCAAAATTTTAGTTTTCTGTATATTTACTTTAAATCCAGAAACCTTCCCATATTGTGTTATTATCTCCATCAGGTCCACAACAGAGTTCTCTGGCTGGGTCACTGTAACAACCAGATCATCTGCAAATGCTCTCAATCTATAATCCTGATCTCCAACTTGTATCCCCTTAATTTTTTCCGAGTTCCGAATCTTAACCAATAGTATCTCTAATGTTAACACAAATAACAAGGGCGATAACGGACACCCTTGCCTTGTGCCCTTCTCAATATTACATGCTGCTGTCAGGCTATTGTTAACTATGATTCGGGCAGTTTGTTTTTGATATAATGCCCTAATCGGCTGTAAAAAATTTTCCCCAAAATCCATTTTATCTAAAACTTTCAACAAAAATTGCCAATTCAATTGATCAAAAGCCTTTTCAGCATCTAAAAAGATTAGCGCTGCAGAGATCTGGTTGTGCCTTTCCAAAAACTCTAACACATCAACTATATGTCTCACATTATTTTTCATTTGCCTACCACTAATAAACCCCGTTTGATCCCCATGAATCACCTGTTGCAGAACCCTCATCAGTCTATTAGCCAAAACCTTAGCAAATATCTTATAATCTGTATTTAAAAGCGATATCGGTCTGTAATTTTTAACTTGAGTAGCATCCTGGTCTTCCTTCGGAATCAAAGAGATAAAAGCTGTTCTCCAAGACGGTGGCACCTTTCCCCCCCTCTGAAATCAAAAGGTATTTTTATGGATGGCTTACTTGAAAGTCTTTTACTTTTAATCAAAGATGGCAGAATTCCAAAATTCTGATTGAATTGTAAAGCTGACCGAAAATTTCTTCTAAAATTTATTTATATGTAGGTACAAGTAGCCCATGACTTATCACTATTTTTTCATTGTACCCTAACCGTAACACATTCAAAATTATGACAGTGCTGAAATAATGGACTCATGATACATGACCAAAGTTATGGTCGTTGCAGCGCCCCCTCCCCCCATAGTCATATGATCAAAATTTGGGTGCTTGGCAACCAACCTGCACTTACAACAACAGGGTGCTGCAACTTTCCCCATCTATCTCCCCCTCTCTCAATCTCCATCCTTTTGGCCACTTTGCATAGCAGCATCCCTGCACCTGTGACCATCTCCACTTAACAATCCATGATTCTCACTTGACAATGGGAATTGGGAGTGCCACGTTTGTGGTCACTAAGTGATGGGGTCTCTTCACCCTCAGGTTATCACCACTTTGCTTAGCAATGAAGATTTCTGTCCAGATTATGGTTGTAAATCAAGAACTATTTGAAGTACCTAATCTTTTATAAAAGTAAACTATTTTTTTGCAGGTGCCACAATGAGAAATGAACATTTTAGAAAAAATTCTATACAGTATTTGTGAACTAAACACTGATTCCCATGGATTTGGGGGCCTGTATTGGTTTCTGGGATTATTTTTATAGTAATAATAAATAAAAAAACTCTATAATTATTATAGAACTCATTTTTCCTTCCATTTGTTCCTCCCTGCTATCTTTACCAATATGTCAAACTAATAATTCATTCGAGAATATTTTGCAGAGAGAAACACAAATGGTTGTACTTTTCATAGTAGATATCCTGGTTTAATTGCACAGGCACTTTATGCTTGAGATGACCTTCACCCAGGAAATTAATAGAATAGAAATATGCTCTACTTCTAACTACTCAGGTATATGTGGAACAACAGATTTCAAGAAGAAGTGTGTGGATATACCTTTCCATAAATACCTCCAAGTCTGATCTCCAATTATTATTTCTCTCCACAATAATGAGCCTCCACAATACAGCCTAGGCAGCAAGGATTCTCTAGAGCAGGGGTAGGCAACCTTGGCTCTTTTATGACTCATGGACTTCAACTCCCAGAATTCCTGAGCCAGAATTCCTGGGAGTTGAAGTCCACGAGTCATAAAAGAGCCAAGGTTGCCTACCCCTGCTCTAGACCCTCCTAAGCATGCCCTAATTTCTATAATGTTTTTGCTCAGGAGAACCTTTAATTAAAAGTATTTATTATCTATTTTATTTCCATTCTCATAACACACAGCAAATTTTGGAATTACTAAACAGATGATAGTGCCACTATGGTACATACTGTATATTCATATATCTATAACATTAAAATTATTCTTAAGGTGTTGGTTTTTACAGTACTGTTAGCCACCCACAAGCTTTCCCGAAAAAAGGGGTCACAAATTCACTAATGTAAAGGATGATAACATGCAATGGTTTTAATAAAGTTTTTCTATTAGTTGGTCTCTTGCTATTAATTAACAGATTGCTGCAGCTATGTTTGGATGATACTAAAGATTATTGGGTAGAAATTTATTTTGAGCTTAGGAAATAGGCTATAAAATTGGAAATATGTTTTTCAGCTTAAAGCTAATTATCTCAAGGATCCCTTAGGGATCCACTGAGAGGCTGGATTTTCTTTCTTTCTTCCTTCCATTCCTTAATGAAACACCCAACTTTATAAAGTAGTAACACTATAATTATAAATGGCTAATTTGGGACATTCCATGTTTATAGATGTGCACCATACAATTACAAAATGTCATATATAACAACTAGGAGTTATTGCTTAGCTAGAAAACATGATGACATGGCAGATGAACTGGACATAGAGGCCTGGATTCTGGGTCTCTAGATCTCCTGTTCCTGATTTTTTTCTGGCTGCATCAACAAAAAAACGTTTTATTGCAGGAAATACCTTGGATGTATCCATTAAGGCATACAAATTTCAATAGCATCCCCACCAATTTGCCAGCAGCTATATGGGGAAACCCCCCCCCCAAGGAAATCATTGTTCTAAAAACTTAGAGCCCAGATACCACTAGCAGAACATGTGGAAATCATGGCTCCTAAGTTCCTAATAGTATGCCAAATTAAAACTTTTGACAATCATCTGACAGCTAGAATGAATGACAGGTGCAGATTTATTTCAGTACTATTTCATCATTAATATAGAAAAACATGTTAACTCTTATGCCAAATATAAATGATTCTGACAAGGGTGAGTATCAGAGGCATTTGAAGAAAAGGTTATATCTGGCTGCTATGCATGACTGCACTTGCTTCTTAAGTGACAAGATCAGTAGAATAAACTGGAAAATTATCTTGTTATATAGAGAGACATAAAAGGGACGTGGTGGCTCATTCGGTTAGGACGCTGAGCTTGTCGATCAGAAGGTCGGCAGTTTGGCGGGTCAAATCCCGAGTGTCGCATAACAGAGTGAGCACCTGTTACTCGTCCCAGCTTCTACCAATCTAGCAGTTCGAAAGCACGTAGAAATGCAAGTAGAAAAATAGGGACCACTATGGTGGGAAGGTAACAGCGTTCCGTGCGCCTTTGGCATCTAGTCATGCCGGCCACATGACCACGGAGACTTCCTCAGACAAGCGCTGGCTCTTTAGCTTTGAAAAGGAGATGAGCACTGGCCCCTAGAGTTGGAAACAACTAGCACCCATGTTCGGGGGAACCTTTACCTTTAAAGAGAGACATAAAATAGGATGAAATAAATGTTGAAATAGAAGAGCTAATGGCACATATTTTTCCTACATTTTGGGGGGGGGAAGGGGATTATATAAAAAACCAGACTACTTTGCCTAAATATTATTTGTTGTTACCTCTTGTATTATCCAAATCCTAACATTACTATTTCAGGTTTATTACTGTATTTAAGACAGAATAGGACATGACAAGATAAGATAAGGTATGTCCACAGCATCACTATTTTTGCTCCTCAGGTCTCAAAATCATTTTGAACATGGGCTACTATCATCTTTGCTTTTGGCTTTCACAAAACCCTGAAAGCAAGAAAAAAAAATCAGCACACTGTCAGTTACGTCTCAAAATGTCACCCTGTGCTATTACTCTAAGGGTCATTTTGAAGGAGAGCTTCTGATGGTGGGATGGGTTTTTGCTACCCCCAAATTGCTCTAGAGAATGTTGGTTCTCAAGGTGTTTGGGGTATGTGAATGCAGTAAGGAATATCACTGTTGGCAGGCAGCCTCCACAAAGTGTCCTTTCTGCCAAGTACAAAGTAGCAGAAACTATAGCATTTAGATTCTCTCTTCTCTCCCACCACCCCTAGTAAATCTTTCAGCAATTACTTCTGAAAAATAACCCTGGCAAGAGAGGGTTAGAATAGGTGCAGAATATAAGTTTATTATTTACCTGATGCCTATATTAGTTTTTAACTGATATTACCAGGATCCAGGCAGAGGAAGAAGGCTTCTGAAAAGATGCAAATCAAACATAAAATCTTCTTCTTTTAAGTGTTAGTTGTAAAGAATGCTCTCTAATAGTGACATCTTAATTAGCACCTCTCCTTGGACTTTATATCTCTGTTTAAGAAGGATAGAGCTGTGGATCACCCAGATGCATGGGAAGGTTAAGCTGACTTTTATTACTTTAACCTCCTCTGGATTTCACCCAGCATTGCCCAAATTCAAGGTTTAACAATGGAAAAGATTGCACTGAACACCACAGCATCTATTTTTTTTGTTTTTACAATTGCAAGCTACCTGCTCTTAGCAATTTGGTTTTTCATTTGTTTGCTACGTTGTCAGAAAAGATTCACATTGCTCCATCATCAGAGAAAGAACCATGTTTTGTGTTAAAACTACAGAAATGTATTGTTCCAGACATCTTTTTTTCATGTTTTCAAGCAAAACCCAAAGCACCTGGGGTGAGAGAGAGAAAATTCATGTGCTTGTGTGCTCTGCACTTGGTTAGTTGTAAATTGTATGTCTCTTCTGCCAAATGCTTTGTGGTTGAGGGGCTTTGGAGCGGAGGTCTATTCTTTAACTTTGCAATAGCCTCTGTTGAAACTGATTTAAACATAAACAGCAAAGATCCAAGACAAAGCATGTGGGGTCTCTGATGGGCTAAAACTTTACCAATTTAAATGCTTGTTGCGCAATATGCTTGACTTTCTTAAGGTGGCCTTTTCAAATTCAAGCTTCTGTGTGCTTGCTTTGCAAAGGCAATTGAGCCTTTTCTTCCAAACAAAATTGTCTTATGTTTTCAAGGTATGCCAAGGAATACCTTGGCATACCTGAGCCTTTTCCCAGTTTCACCAAGTGCAGTGCAAACTTTTTTCCCCCCTACTATGGCCCTTTGTCATTGGCTTCATCTTGTCCTCAGTTCATGAAGGAAACAGGATATACATCATCCTTAGCTATACTTGCATTGTTTTCTCCCTTAAGCTGATAGCATCCAATGGCAGTTGGAAGATTTAGAAAATCTGTTGGACTTCACTACCCTGAACATTGGAGGCAAAATCAAGTGAACAAAGTACTTGAGTTCAGAGAGGAATTTAGGAGTCATTTCAGCACCCTGTCTCTCTTCCACTTTCCAGCCTGCCTCATCTGCTACTATTCTGCCATTGTTGCAATAATAATCTAGGGATGGGGCAATATTGTACTGATGGTCCATTGTCTTTGTGCAAGAATGTCAGAGCTATATTTTTTTTTACCACAGGAGCATCTTTTAATTTCCTCAAGCAAACCTATTCTAGCTGCAAGCAACCAGTTCCCTGCCTCAATTCTGTTGAGTATAAGATCTATAGATACCTCCAGTTTATTTCCTCCCTGTCCAGGGAGAAACCATCAACAGCAAATGGAAACTGAAATACTTGCCAAAATTGCATAATCACATTAGATGTCTGTACTGGCAAAGAATAGAATAGAATAGAATAGAATAGAATAGAATAGAATAGAATAGAATAGAATAGAATAGAATAGAATAGAATAGAATAGAATAGAATAGAATAGAATAGAAAATGGAATAGAATAGAATAGAATAGAATAGAATAGAATAGAATAGAATAGAATAGAATAGAATAGAATAGAATAGAATAGAATAGAATAGAATAGAATAGGATAGGATAGGATAGGATAGGATAGGATAGGATAGGATAGGATAGGATAGGATAGGATAGGATAGGATAGGACAGGATAGGACAGGATAGGACAGGATAGGACAGGATAGGGTAGGGAATAGGATAGGATAGGATAGGAATAGGAATAGAGCTGGAAGGGACCTTGGATATCTTCTAATCCAGCCCCCTGCTCAAGCAGGAGAACCTGTACCATTTCAGACAAGGTGGTCTTTAGGGCAAGACTGAAGTAGTGAATTGCAGTTATGATGGGACCAGTCCTTTCTCAGATGACTTACAAAAATCACATGAGAAATTGAGACCTTTTTTGCCTATATGAAAAAAGGAAGTAGAAGAGATAAATCTTAAATAAAAGTAATGCTAGTGACTCAGTTCTCTTCCTGACTCTGAAGGCTGTGGAGACAGGATAAAGATCAGCAGATTTCATATTGCCCTAGATGGGTAGGCAGCACTTCAACTCAGCATGAAGGAAAGACCCAGCATCTGTGCTGGTAGTCCCCATGTTGTGTCATAAGAGATTTATGTCTCAAGACCCATCAGCTAGTATATTAGGAAAAGTTTCTCTTCAATGATTTGATCTAGTGCATGGTCATTCACAACTTCCTTCTCTCATGTACTAATCCAATGAAGATAATTGATTCCATTCCATGTCTATTGCCTAGAATCAATAGTCCAGGGACAGGTATTGGAATATCAAGACATCTTTTGACAAATGGGCATTGCCATGTGTATGTATCCTTATTTTGCAAAAATAAAAAAAGAATTGGTAATTGAATTGTTCCTTCATGTCAGTGACAATGACAGTATACAACTGTAAGCAATGTAAAAGCAAAGGCATCATTTATTTTTATATATAACATAGACTGTTTAGCTTCGTTGGGTATAAATTTGATAACATTAGTTGTCCAATGACTAGCCCTTTCTCCTTCTCTACTAGTCCCAGAATGTAGATAGAAAAATGCTATCAAAATCTGAGCTTTCAAGGCCACCAGTGTGGATGATTATTACCATTTCCATTTTAGTATCATACCATAATAGAACACAAGTCTCTATTTAAGAGACTCTATTCCTTTTTGGGGGGGAGAGGAGAGAAAAAAGGAGATTACAATAATTTGAAAAAGACATTTTCACAAGGAAAGATAATTATGAAGGTGGGTGTAACCCAGGAGATAGGAACCTACTCTCCAATTCTGGGATTGAGCCTCAGGAGGCATAAGCTGGTGATGGATGTAAGGAGTGATTAAAACTTAATGCCATACCAGAAGACAGCCTATATGGCCTTTATGAGAAATAAATGCAGAATGGGGCAGTCAAACAAAGTTTTAAGAGACCAATGGAACACAAAGTCTGTCTAGACTTTCAATAAATTTAGATTTAGTGAACATATAAGCAGAGCAGTTTCCTTGATTTTTACCACTTAGGCAAACAATCTATTGGAATAATCCTTTTCCCTTCCCAAATCACGTAAAAGTGCTACAAAATATATTTGTCATAAAAGAGCTGTGTTTTTACCAATAAGTTGCAAACTTGTGCCTCTGATTTTGTTTGCATGGAGCAAATTCCAGAATATGACAGTTTGAAGATTTAAAGAGTTTCCTCCCTTTCCACCTTCTTTTTCCTTCTCATTTTTCCAGTGTGTCGGGAAATCAAGAGCAACATTTTAATTGTAGGAATTGGCCTTCAGTTTTTATCACATGTGGAAACTTCATGGATTGCTAACTTCCCGATCAACAGTCTTGTCTCCTTACAAATGATGTCGTGCCTACAAATGTTTCTAGTATTAATTAAAGTTTGAAACTCAGTAGGCACACTTCAGGGCACTTAATGAAAACAATGTTTTAGCAAAGTTGGCAGAGGATGAAATCAGCTCACAGAGCACACATACTGTAGTTTTAGGTATGAGTTGTTGACCAGCTTTGCCAGAATGTGCAGAACCTTCTTCTCAGAGCTTTGAGCTTTAAATCATGCAATTTATGACCTCCTAGCTACTGGCTACCACTCTAAAGCATGAGTAGGCAATCTTTTATCCTGATGTGATGACAATGCTTGTTATAATTCCCTGCTATTTTGGGAGGGTTGATACAAATGACACATCATTACCCTCCAGAGTGAGATCAGCTCCAACCTTCTTGACCTTCCACAAGAGCTTAAAGACCTGGGTTTGCCTGATGGCTTGTAGATTCAATGGGAGGTCTTCACATTGGGGGTGATTGACAGACTAATAACAGATCCCACCTCCCCGCCTGCCCACCCTCCAGCTCATTCTACTCCCTCCCTCCCCATCTTTTTGTTGGTTGTGTATTTATCTTTTTATTACTTAGTTCCTATTGTGTATAGGTTTTGCAAAATTTTATCTTTTTTAATATTGTAAACCACCCAGTGTTATCTTGGGTTAAGATGGGTGGTCAATACATTCGATAAATAAATAAAATAAAATGTCCCACAAACATTTATTCAAATTGACAAATTCACCATCAGTCAATTGCAAAAGACAGCTTTACTTGGAACAGCTTACATCCTGTGAAGATATCAAACATCCACATCTTCCTATCTCAGGTGTTTTGGAAGGAATCAATAGGCAGAAAAAAATGCTGAGTCCCATCTGAACATCTGGCTGATTGTGTGATGGACCATATTTTTAAGGCATCTGTGGAACAAGAGGTATGTCAAACAAATGGTTGATCTGCTTGATCAGAAGATATAATAGGTTAAAAGGGAGAAGGCTGAACTGCTTAATTTCTTTTTTCATTTTTTTCCATTAATTTTCTATTATTACATTTGATTAGTGCTTAATAAACATCATGTTGTCTGGGTTAATTTGTTTGCCTAATAATACAAGTTACATTCTTAGTCTCTACCCCTTTTTTCCAACCATTGATAAAATAAATTCCATGTTTGAAAATATTCTGTATCTTCTTTCTCTTTGATCCTCAATGTATGTCTGTCCATTTCAGCACAGTCCAATATCTTTTTGATTATCTCTTCGTCTAGTGGTGTTTCTTCATTCTTCCATTGCTGAGCAAATTCAATCCTTGCTGCTGTTAGTATACAATTTGATTATCAGTTTTTTCTGGTATTATACCTAATAAGAAAAGCTCATGTTTAAAATCGACATGTTTTCCTAACATCTTTTCTAACCAAGTTTGTATTTTTTTGTCCAAACATTTTTTGCTTTACCACAGGTTCCACCACAAATGATAATATGCGCCAGATTTTTGGTTACATTTCCAACATTTACTCGACATACTTTTAAACATTTTTGCTAATCTAGCAGGTGGTAAGTGCCATCTATAAAACATTTTATATGTTTTATTTATAAGAAGTTGCCATTGTCAATTTATAATTTCTTTCCCAAAGATTTTGACATTTCTCTGATTCTATATTATATCCAAAACATTGACATGTTTTTGCACTGACAATATAAGAGGCAGCCTTTTGCTTTAACTGTTTGGCTTTGAATCACTAAAGCACAGGAGAAATTCAACCCAGAAGTTTTGAGAAGATAAGAGCATGCTTCAGAAGGGAAGTGAAACTTTGTGTGTTAAACTAATTGGTGAATGTGATTTATGACATGTAATTAAGGGAGGGAGATTCTGTATGATATGATGTTTTAAGGGGAGGAGAATTCAGATTCTGGCATCCATCCATGAGTGCTGACACTCCGTTCTCATTATTATAGACTTTTTTGAAATAAACAATCATGCAGTGTTTTTTTACCTATCTCTTTAATTGGAACCATGACATGCCCATTGTATCATTGTCTTTTACTTGTTCATCCTCCGTTTTCAAATTTAATAGAAACTTATATAGTTTCTTAATCAGTTTTTCATCAGAGGTCAACAATATCTGATCAAATATTGTCTGTTCTTTATAAAAGCCATGTATTTCCATATCTTTAACATATCTTGATTGCATTTGCAATTGAGGCCACCATAATTCAATGCCCTGGTCTAAAAGCTATTGTTTAGATTTTGGTTTCCCTTCATTATCCAAAATATCCTTATATGTTATTTTTTTCATATTGCACTAGGTTCGGGTGAACAAACGCTTCTGTTGTTGAAAGCCATCCTGGGATTTTCAAGTAGATTTTAGCAATGATAAAGAGAAGATAACTACATAAAATTACTTAATCAAATAAAATTGGATCTGGGAAAATGGAAAAACTTACAACTATCAGTGTAAGTTTTTCTATTTTTCCAGATCCAATTTTATGTAGTTATCTTCTCTTTATCATTGCTAAAATCTACTTGAAAATCCCAGGATGGCTTTCAATGACGGAAAATGAATATATTATCAAAACTGCTTTTCTTGTTCCAAACACTACCTATAAAAATAGAGAAGAATTTTTTTTTGATGATTTGAATACATTGATTTCAAAATTTATTTGGCAAGGAAAGAAAGCTAGAATTAAACTGAGAATGCTACAAAAATCCAAAGAAAATGGAGGATTTGGATTACCAGACTGGGTCTTATACTATCAAGTACGTGTCTTAACATGGCTAAAAGAATGGATAATTCTCAGACATAAAAGACTGTTATAACTAGAAGGACATGATCTGCAACTTGGATGGGATGCATTTCTGTGATATGAGAAGAATAAAACTCATAGATACCTTTAAAACCACTATGTAAGAAATTCACTACTTTTTGTGTGGGAAAAGATAAAAGATAAAATCTACTTCAACTGCTTAATTTCTAATTTGCATTTTCCCCCCTCAAAAAAATAAAATAAAATGGTCCTACCAGACAGAAGCCATACTGTAAAGGGCAGAAAAGAAATGCAGGTCAATGAATGAATTCCAAGCTCTAGGACCAGTTGGATTACACCCCAAGTGCCAAAGGAACTCATAGATTGATCCCAAAAGTACTGATGGGAGCAACTGCTAGAAGACTGCAGATGAGATAACATTGTTTCTTTCTTTGAAAAAGGGAAAACATGGACCCAGGAAACTACAGACTAATCAGCTTTATATCAGTATCTGGGAAAATCTTAGAAAAAAATAATCAAGCAGTGAGTATACAAGCACTTAGAAAGGAATAAGGTCATTACTGGAGGCCAGCATGTGCTTGTTTAAAAATAGTCATGCCAGACAAACACTATTGCTTTTTTAAAAAGCAAGGTAATTAGATTAAAGAACCAAGGGAATGTAGAGGATGTAGTATAGTTAGACTTCAGGAAGGCAATTGCTAAAGCTGATTATAGCCTCCTTCTTGATAAAATGGATCAATGTGGAATAGATATTCCTACTACCAGATGGATTAACAGTTGGCTGAACAAATATACATGACGCATGATCTTCAATGGATCTACATCTACACTGATAAAGATATGCAGTGAGGTATTCCAGAGTTCTTTCCTGTGCCCAATACTCTAACATTTTTATATATAACATAAGCAAGGACAGAAGGGATGATCACCAGATTTGCAGCTGATACAATGCTGGGAACAATTGCTTACACTTCAGAAGGCAGGCTCAGGTTAAAAAAAATGACAGATGTGAACTATAAGCAACAACATGCAATTTAATCACGAGAAATGGAAGGCAGCTAGGTAAAGCCAGAAATACACTAACAAAGCAGACAGCACACAGGTTGGCAATGGTACTTGTGAGAAGCATCTGGGCCAGAGGTCCCCAACCTTTCCAGCTTGGCAGCCCAGTGGATGGAGAGAAGGGATGGTTTTGTGTGAGCAGTAGGTGCACAGATCCATCTGTGTGAGCAGGGGACACATGTGCCTCTCCATTGTTCACACAAATGGAGCTTTGTGTGTGAACTCAAGTGCCCACCACTCTTGCAAGTGGAGCTGCACTCATTCACCCCTCACATGGCCTGGTTCCAAGTGGGCTGTGGCCCACTAATGGTCTGTGGCCCAGTGGTTGGGGACCCTTGATAGGCATCCTAGTACACTACACATTAAATGTAAGTCTGAAGTGTGCTGTAGCTATCCATAAAGCCTATAGAAGCTTGGCTGAATCAACACAGGTTGGCATCTAGATAATCTCAGGAAGTGATACAGCACCAGTTCTGATTGTCAAAATTTAAGAAAATGTTGGGGAATTGAAATTTGCAGACAAGAGTGACAAAGGTGGTAAAGCGCTTAGAGGCTAAAACCTATGAAGAACAGTTAAAGTCACTTGTTTTGTGAAACAGACAGCTCTATAAGCATGCAGGCAGGCAGGCAGGCAGGCAGGTAGGTAGGTAGGTCGGTCGGTCAGTCGGTCAGTCCTGGCCTATGTTTAGTCTAAAAAAGAGAAAGCTAGGGGGAGGCACAATACTGTCACAGAGAATAGGGTGTGTATATATTCTTCGTACTGCATGAAGACAGGACAAAAACCAATGGGTTGAAATTTTTACAGAAAGAGATTCCTATATGAAATTAGAACAGTCTGCCTCCTAGTTAGTCACTAGAAATTTTGAAGCAAATGTTGGACAGCCATTTGTCTACAATAGTAATAGGATTTCTGGTCTGGAGCAAGGACTAGCATATCTTCTTGGTCCTTTTCAGCCCTATGTTTCTATGAAGGAGTGCAGTCCTGTAGGCAAAACTGAAGACATTTCTCAGTACATTGATGAAACAGGATATTAAAAAGCAAACTAGAGAGCCATGTTTGCAGCAAAGCAAGGCAACCTGAGCATTCATCTCCTAGTCAGGAAAGGGAATACTTTGTACTGTGCTTTACAGTCAATGACATCACATTGACATATGGATAGTGATCTGAAGCTGAACAGAAGTTGTGACTGCTGTTTAGTGCCAATGAGTTCATCTGGAGATGCAGAGATAGAAAGAAGTTAAAAGCTAAGCTGTTTGAAGACTGCTAGCAGAGTTTCATTCTTAGTGTCAGAATCCATTTATATTCTATTCCTAACTCCCTTATACCCAAGAATTCAGAGCCATTGCCAGCAAGCTGAACTGGCCGGAAGACATCCTCCTTAGCCATTTCAAAGATGGGCTAAACTACGACTCAAAAGCCACTCAAAAGCCCCTCAGCACAAATCAGAGGCATCACCCTCCAGGAGACCAGGGAAGTCCCAAGGCAACCCAAAAGAACTGGCCATGAGGGGGACAGATGCTGTAGAGTCCCTAACCCCTACCAAGGACTGGGAGGGGATTCTGGCCTATACTCTAGGGGCAGCAGACACCTCAGAAGACTGCTTGGAGGGAGAAACATTGGTAAGTGGATCAATTCCACCCATCTTTAAGACAGTGACTATATTAGTTTCCTCCATGCCTGAAGCTGACAAAGTAAAAGCCCTAATAGACTCTGGCTGCACCCGCTGCCTCATCAGCCCGATGCTGGTGGGGAATTTGGGCATCCCAGTGAGGAGACTAAAACAACCAATCTCCTTTGGCCAGTTAGATGAGTCAATAGTAAGGGGGGGTCCCAGGTACCCTAGCCACCTTACCAATTCACCTGTCCCTGGGGACCCATGAGGAAGACATAACATTTGTAGTGAACCCAGGCACGGAATGCCCAATGATTTTAGGACTGGAATGGCTGAAGAAATGGAACCCCTGGGTAAATTGGAGGACAGCAGAACTCAACTTCCCAGAGGGGGAGCATACTAATGTAAAACCCCAAAGCAACCCCACAACCCAAAGAGAGGAGACAGCGTCAGTGGGGGAAGAGAAGGGGTTACCAGAAATACCGGAGGAATACAGGGACCTTTCTGAAGTTTTCAGTGAGGAATGGGCAGATGAGCTTCCCCCTCACCAACCCACAGGCTGTGCTATAGAATTCAAACACGGGGCAAAACTCACAAAGCCCAGGATGTACGCCATGAGCCCAAAAGAAATGGTGGAGATGGAAAGATTCATTTAAAAAAACCTAGAAAGGGGATTTATTGAGCCTGCCAAACCCAAAGTAGCCGCCCCGGTCTTGTTCAGGGAGAAAAAGGACGGCTCGCTTCATTTGTGTGTGGATTAGTGAATGTAATCTGTATCCTCTACCCCTAATGAAGGATATGCTATCCCACCTATCGAAAGGAAGGATTTTTACCAAACTAGACCTGAGAGAAGCATACTACTGCATTAGGATTAAGGAAGGAGATGAATAGAAGACTGCGTTCAATTGCCCAATGGGTTGCTACCAGTTCAAAGTTCTGCCATTTGGACTGCAAGGGCCCCCCCACAGTTTTTATGCAATTAATGAAGTGCTAAGAGAGCACCTATATAAGGGGGTCCTGGTTTACCTAGACGACATCCTTATCTTCACTGAGACCAAAGAGGAGCATGTTAACCTAGTCAGAGCAGTTTTGAAAAAAAATTACGGGCTGCCCACCTATATGCAAAATTATCGAAATGTGAATTCCACCAGGAAAGAATAGACTACCTGGGGTATCACATATCCCCACAGGGCATTGAAATGTACCCTGAGAAAGTCAGGGCAGTGTTAGAATGGACACAGACACACACACTCACACACACACACATGGAAGCAATTGCAAAGTTTCCTGGGGTTTGCAAACTTCTACCACCAATTCATCCCTTCATTTGCCCAAATAGCCCTGCCCCTCACAAACTTGTTGAAAATGAAGGGTGGTCCCCAGTGAAACCCAGACAGCCCCTGAAGTGGACAATGGAGTGTCAAGCAGAATTTGAGAGGCTAAAGAGACTTTTTTCTGCCTAACCTGTCCTGAGACACCCAGATCTGGATAAACCTTTCGTAATACAGGCAGATGCTAGCGATGTGGCAGTGGGAGCTGTATTAATATAGGAAAATGATGAGGGGGCACTGCAACCATATGCATATATGTCCAGGAAACTCACAGAGACAGAAAAACATTGGGCTGTGTGGGAAAAGGAGGCATACGCTGTGAGGTGGTCATTACTTACATGGCATCATTTCCTTGAAGGAAATAAAATCCCCTTCCAGGTCTGAACAGACCACAAAAATTTAGAAGCACTAAAAATACCCAGAAAGCTCACTCCTAAGCAAGCTCACTGGTCCCAACATTTTCACCGATTCCGTTTCACTCTCAAACACTTACCCGGGGGGGGGGGGGGGAGAATTTCTGCGTTCATTTCACCGGGACCTGAAAACCTGGCTTTTCAATTTATCAGGCCTGGACTGAAGGGGTTTTAGCTTTTTAAATATTGTTTTAATTGTTGGGCTTAATTAATTTAATTTAGTTTAATTTTATATTATTTTTTATATTGTATTTTATGCTGCCCTGTAAACCGCCCTGAGTCCTTCAGGAATAGGGCAGTATAGAAATCTAAATAAATAAATAAATTTATTGAAGGATGCATTATCTTGCGTGTTCCAATATAACAGCACATGGGTCACTGACTCTAAACAACTTATGCCTGAACAACAGCTGGGAGCACCAGTCACCACCAGAACCCAAGCTAAAATGAAGCTGAGGGTGGATAGCCAAACTGGAATAGAATTCCAAAAGTCTTTGGAAAGTGATGAATGGTTCCAGAAAAATAGACATGTGTGCACAATCAAAGATGGACTACCCTGGGTGAGTGAGAAGTTATACATACCTGCCACCCAGAGGATCAATTTCATGCAATTCTGCCATGATACAAAATCAGTAGGACATTTCGGGTTTGTAAAAACCCTACACTTAAGTAAAAGGCAATTTTGGTGGCCATCCATGAAAAAGGACATAGAATGCTACGTGGCCAGCTGCCAAACTTGCGTGATGGCTAAGAGGCTGCAAGGGAAATCGCCAGGACTGTTACAACTGGTGGTGAACCCCTCAGCCCCATGGAAAGAAATAGCCATGGATTTAATAGTGGAATTACCAGAAAGCAATGGGAACACTGTAGTCTGGATGGTCACGGACTTGTTTTCCAAACAAGTGCACTTCATCCCTTGCCAAAAGATCCCCACCACAAAAGCCTTAGCGAAACTTTTCGTGCAGCATATTTACAGATTGCATGGGGCACCACAACGCATCATATCTGATAGGGGGTGCAATTTATTTGGCATTTTGGAAAGAATTTTTATCCCTTTTAGGAACCACCCAAGGACTGTCATCTAGTCATTATCCTCAGACGGGAGGTTCGGCTGAACAGTCAAACTCACTACTTGAGCAATATTTAAGATGCTTTATTAATTTCCAGCAAACAAATTGGATGGACCTATTGCCTTTCGCAGAAGTGGCATATAATAATGCAGTCCACTCCAGCACAGGTTACACTCCTTTTAAGTAGCTACCGGTTAAAGTTTCAACCCCATGCCAGAACTAACCCCAAACGAACCGGTAATCCCAGCACTGAAGGAATGGATTGCACAATTACAAAACATCTGGCCAATCACTAGGAAAGCTTTAGACGAAGCTAGACAAACATACAAAACACAGACAGATAAAAAAGAGTCGATCCCAAAGCTTTCAGAGTGGGAGAGATGGTATATTTATCCACAAAATACCTTAAATCCCTATAACCCTGTAAAAAACTTGGACCGAAATATATTGGACCTTTTCCAATTAAAAGAATCATAAACAGTAACAGTAGAATTAGAATTACCCAAAAATCCTAGGCAGATACATCTAATTTTTCACTGCAGTTTACTAAAAAGAGAACAACATTCACCCCTACAAACAAAAATCCCACCACCACTACCTCCCATCATGGTGGAAGGAGAACAACACTTTGAGGTGAAAGAAATCCTGGATTCTAGGAAACACCATGGAGCAATTCAATATCTAGTAGCTTGGAAACACCTCCCCTCCTCAGAAAATGAGTGGCTCAATAAACATCACATTTGATCACCTAAGTTGCTTAAGAAGTTTCATACATAATATCCTAACAAACCAGGCTAACATTTATATTTTGTTTACTCTACAGGTGGACCTATCTTTTTTTAAAGAGGAGGGCAGATTGTCAGAATCCATTTATATTCCATTCCTAACTCCCTATCTGTGCTTATTGGATTCTGCCATTCCCAAGGAGGGAAAGAGAAGATGTTAATTGGCCATCTCTATCCCTTGGATGCAAGGGTTGTTTATTCAGCCTGCCTGGAGGCCATCACAAAGATCAGGGAAGAAAACCTTTGAACTAAGAAGAATAAAGAAAGGGGGGGGGAGATTCTGGTTTGTATCTCTGACTGGAATGTGAAGGGGAGGAAGTAACAATGTTGTAAATGTACTGATGTTTCTTTTTTTCCCAGGAGGGGTTTTGACACATGGAACTTGACTGATCCGAGACTGATCAAATGGTCTGAGGGGAGGGGTTTTCACTCGGGGACACTTTAAAAGTATCGATCGTGACACAGTTTCCAGATCCTGTCTAGATTATCCACTGCCAACTATGTTTTAGTAAAAGTTCCTGATTGGACAATCCTGTCTCCAAGAGTCCTTCTTTCCTCAGATGTGGATTGGGGTGGGTTTTGACACTTAGGCTGTTGTTACAGAGAATGAAATCTTGGGAAAAGAGGGCAATACCTTAAGTATATCATGCTTAATAATGGATAATTTATTTATCAATAGAAATGTTTGTGACCTGCATGAAGACTCAGTTGCCCAATAAGAAGTTGCAACTATTACTCTTTGTGTGGGTGTATTCCCACATGTATGCACCCTTGAATTATTTGTAATTCCTAGTATCTGTCTGGACAAGTCCCTGAAGATATCTTGGCAAGAGTTTGGAAGTGACTTGACACTGCCTTCTTCTTCTTCTGAGAAAACAGGACTGGCCCAAAGTCATATGGCTGGCTTCATGCCTAAAGCAGGATTAAACACACAGTCTCCCATTTTCTAGACTGGTGCAAACTGACCCTCACTGCACATTAACATCTAGGTATTAGTATCAGTCTCAGCTGAATAGCTGAGTTGGAAGTCAGCATCTGGCTGATTTTGTCCTGGCTTGGAAGCTAAGCAAGATCAAAACAGGTCAATGCTTGGATAGAAATTGTCCACATCAGAGCTCTAGGCTAAACTGGGAAGCTGAAAGCACATTAGAGGCAGACAATAGAAAACCTTCCAAATTGTTTTTTTTTAAACAAAAAACCCCTACCCTACATAAAATGTGTTCATGACACCACGGCTGAAGCTGACAATAACAGACTGTTTCCATATTGTTGTTAAACAACAAACATATCCTACATAGACATGTTCACAATGTTGCAAGGCATCATGAAGCTAAATCTGGGGGGGGGGGGTTTACAACCAAATACTGAAAGACTCTGCAGTAATTCTGCCAAATGTAAGTTCTTTCTCTCTAAACTTTTGGCATGTAAACTACAGTGTGTTCAATTACTGTCTCATTGAGAAAGCTTGCTAGGATATCTGAAAAGCTTCTGATAAAATGCCATGCTAAAGGTTCCTAAGCAAACTTAACAATTATTACATAAAAGGAGAAGTTTCTTACAGCCTGCTAATTTAAGGAAGAATGGAGGAAAGAAAATAGCAATAAATGGAAATAAAAGGATAGTTAAGAAAGATTGTTTCTAGTATGCCCTGAACAATGAAAACTCACTTCAGATCATTCATACCAGCCTACTTTAATTGGACTAGATAGAAGACCTTCAAGGTCTATTCCAATTCTGTTATTTTGTTATTCCATTATACTTCAAAGAATTGCTGCTTTGCGCAAGAAAAACCATGACGTAAGCCACCTTGAGTTTTTTGTGAAAAGGCAAACCTAATAATCTTAAAAAGTAATAACAATGCTTCAGTGGGGGGAAGTAAGCAGTTATAAGGAATTGTAAAGGACATGTATTGCCTTTTAATTTATTCATAAATTGTCGGTGTATAATGAATTATTCAAATTCCCAAATTCTAACTACTGCTAAAAATAGCTAAAACAATCAAAAAATGCCAAAATACTGTCAAAAACTCTACAAAACATTTCTTCCAAATTACCAAACTGAGCTCTAACTTAGGAAACATTTTTTTTTCTTAAAATGATACAGTGTAAAATACCATTTGTGGGAGAGAAGTGAGGGGTGATTTTTTTTTAGATTTAGATTTTTTTAAATATCATCTTTATTATTTTTATAAATAATTCAAGGTGATGCATATATGCTTCCTCCTATTTTCCCCACAACCACCTAGTGAGGTGAGTTGGGCTGAGAGAAAGTGGCTGGCAAAAAATCATCCAACTGGCCTAAGGCAGGACTAGAACTCAAGATCTCCTGGTTTCTAACTGTTAAACCAAACTGACTCTTTAAAAACTTTAATTTCCAAAAAAAGGAATTTCTTCTAGGATGGGGTCTTCCATTTTGGGAGCCTTCAGATGCCATCATCTGAGGACCTTTTCCTACCGTGCTTATGAAACGTAATGAGAATGAATGAGAAGGGAAGAGGAAGTAAGGGGTCCCTATATAAGTGCAGCTCAGAGCCCCATTTCCCACAGAGGCCACCCGGACTGCAGGTGAGAAATTTGAGTGGCCTCAGATTGAGGACTGACTATGACAGTGAGATTAACATCTTTTTTTTTCTTGAAAGACAAGAGACAAAGAGACCTTGTTATTTGGGGTTAAAATAAAATTTAAGCAATCTATATAGAGTCATGATTGCATCTTTACTTGTGGCTATGGCCTAGGCCCTAGGGAAAAAAGGCATAGATCTCTCAGACTTTATTCCTTTCTTTACACCTGCAAACTTTCTGTATTTAAGTATCAGGAAAGCCAGCAGCTTTTCTTCCAAATCCTAACAATTTTGAAAGCTGATGAGCCCCAGGAATTGGCAAGCTTATTTAAAGATAATTACATTCTCCCAATATGTCATTGGTGCTGATGTTGAGTTAGAGTATGGAGCCACTAGTTATTATAGCCTCTTTCCAGTAATGAACTCTTGCAGATGCTGTAAAACTTTAACAATCCCATTTTTATTTCCACACTCTATTTTGCACTGCTGTTATTACACCCCCCCCCAGATCCCCATTTGATGTTATTCCCCAAATATGTCATCAGGTACTCAGGCCAGAGGAACTTTTTTTTTATGTCTCTCTTTAAAAAAGAAAAAAAATGTTTCTTACTTTATGCTGGCTTGGAGCCTTTAATCATGTTCACTCTGTAATGCTTAATCTTTATCCGTGCTGCTTAGTTCACGGTTGGAAAAACTCTGGTGAGCATGTAGATTCCCCGTAACTCTACTGCTGTTTCTCTATCTTGATCACTGTAGAAACACATCCCTTTATCTGAAGATTTTGATTTTTAGACTGGTATTCCACGCATGATTCCTGGCATAGCATAGTGGTTATGAGGCTAAGCTGTGAGCTGCAAAGCTGGTTAACGGAGACAAAAATCCCACAGGCAAGCCTCCACGTAAATGTGGTTGGTTGATGAATGTATGAATCGCCTTTCTTGAAAACATCCCAGCTGTCTCACTCTGAGTTGCTGATATTTCATTACCCTTTAGATGTTGGACTGAAAGTAAATTTGGTTCTCATTACCATATGCCAAGCCAGCTTTCTTATCCAGGACTGAATTCTGAATGAGCGATGTTCTGTTGTTTGCTGACCTTGCATTCAACAGCAGCACTCAAACACTCAGCAATCTACCCAGTATGACAACTATAACATCCCAGTCTACAAACAGGATTAGAAGGAAAAGGAGCTCACTCGTCCCCCACCCTATTATCAATCTGATCTTACCCATGTGATGTGATCCCATTTAAACAAAAGGCAAATCACCATGTTCTGCAGCAAGTATAAAGCGTACAGTTGCAGATTAGTGCAAAATCAGGCAGAGAGCAGAGGACAACACCCGCCCTCACTACTTTTTCGTCAATGATTTCCCATAGTTGTTGCTCTTACCAGAGACACTCTGGCTGATCTTATGCTCTGCTTCTTCCTCATCCTCTCTCACTTGCTACCTGGCTACAAGCCAAGCTGGTGATAATGCTGATCTGTGTGCTGATGCCAAAATACTGTTAAAAGCAGAGAAGCAAGCCAGCAAGCTGTTGTTTTCTCTCAAGTTAGCAACCCTATATATCAGTATTATGCAAAGCTATACAGTTGTCACTCTAGACATCCTTTGGGATGATGGAGTAGCCTTTGTAGGAACCATTTTTAAAGTCTGATTGCTGATGTGAAGAACAGTCACCCTGTGCCTTTTTAAGCTGCAAGCTATGATCCATTTAATGCTGCAATCTTGCATCAATTTATTTATTTATTTATTTATTTATTTATTTATTTATTTATTTATTTATTTATTTATTTATTTATTTATTTATTTATTTATTTATTAATGGGACTTATATCCCGCCCTATCTCCCGAGGGACTCAGGGTGGCTAACAACAGCAAAAATTAAAGGTCTCTGTACAGTAAATTAAAATTAAAAATTGAAATAAATTAACGATTAGAGTTAAAATTGTAAACATAATTAAAATCCCTGTCAGTCCAGGTCAGCCAGGTGGAAAAGGAGTGTTTTGAGGCCGCGGCAAAAGGACTGGAGATCTTGGGCCATCCGAAGCTCAGGGGGGAGCTGATTCCACAGGACTGGCGCTCCCACAGAGAAGGCCCTTCCCCTGGGGTTCGCCAGCCGACATTGTCTAGCCGACGGTACCCTGAGGAGGCCCTCTCTGTGTGAGCGTACTGGGCGATGGGAATTCGTTCCCGGCAGCAGATGGTCCTGCAAGTATCCCGGTCCTAAGCCATGTAGGGCTTTAAAGGTAAGTACCAGCACCTTAAATCTCACCCGGAGATTTGGCCGGGTTGAGCCAGAGCCTGTTCTTTCCCATCCAAATCTGTACTGCTTCCAGGCAACGGGACATCACATCAAGAGCATCACTGGGTTGGTTCGGGGTGGAGATGAAAAGCTGGGTATCATCAGCATATTGATGATACTTCACCCCGAAGCCATGGATGATCTCTCCCAGCGGCTTCATATAGATGTTGAACAGGAGGGGCAAGAGCACCAACCCCTGAGGCACCCCACAACTAAGGGGCCTAGGGGTTGACCTCTGCCCCCCTACCAACACCGTCTGCGAACGGCCCGAGAGGTAGGAGGAGAACCATCGCAGAACGGTGCCTCCCACTCCCAACTCCTCAAGACGACGCAGCAAGATACAGTGGTCGATGGTATCAAAAGCCACTGAGAGATCTAATAGGACCAGGACAGAGGAATAACCCCTATCTTGGACCCACCAGAGATCATTCACCAGCGCGACCAATGCCATCTCTGTGCTATACCCGGGCCTGAAACCCAATTGGTACGGATCCAGATACTCAGTTTCCTCCAGGACCAAAGGGAGCTGCCGTGCCACCATGCACTCAACGACCTTTGCAAGAAAGCGAAGGTTGGAGACAGGATGAAAGTTGTTTAAAATAGCTGGATCCAATGCAGGTTTCTTAAGGAGGGGCCTTACTACCGCCTCTTTCAAGGTGGCAGGGAAGTACCCTTCACTCAGTGAGGCATTGATAACTGCTAGGAGCCAGCCTCGTATAACCTCCCGAGATGCATAGACCAGCCACGAGGGACACGGGTCCAACAAACATGTGGCGGCACTTAATTTCCCCATGATCCTGTCCACTTCATCCAGAGTCACAGAATCGAACTCTTCCCAAATGTTCTCGGCCAAACTCATAGTTTTCCTCTCGTCAGATACTGCCTAGTCAGAGTCCAGACCAGCCCGAATCTGAGCAATTTTGTCCACCAGATATTTACTACATTCCTCGGCCCGTCCTCGTAAGGGGTCCTCTCCCGTCCCTTGATTTAAAAGGGAGCGGACCGCTCTAAACAGGGTGGCCGGGCGGTTATCTGCGGACGCAATGAGGGTGGTGAAGTAAGCACGCTTTGCCACCTCCATTGCCACAAGATAAGATCTAGAAAAGGATCTTAACTGTGTTTGGTCAGACTCGGACCGAATGGTTCTCCAAATGTTCTCTAGGCCCCTTCTCCGGCGTTTCATCTCCCGCAGGTCCTTGGAGAACCAAGGAGCGAGTCGGGACCTGCGCCGGGTCAGAGGACGCAAAGGCACAACACGGTCGAGAGCCTCCGAAGCAGCCTGTTGCCAGGCATTAACTAAGGACTTGATCGGGCTGTGGGAGAGGGAGGTAGGGATCAATTCAAGCACCATCTGGAACTTATCTGGATCCATCAGGTGCCTGGGAACCATCTGGTCAGTTCTGCCTCCTGACAGCAGGGGGTGACGTGACAGAGGCCCAACTGCAGGAGATAATGGTCTGTCCATGAAAGGGGTTGAGATGTTGGAGTAACCCCACCCAGCCCATTAAGCCACTGCCCAGAAATAAAAATAAGATCAGACGTGTTTCCCCCCTCGTGAGTCGGGTCCTGAATAATTTGGGTCAGGTCCATGGCCTGACCCAAATGAACTCTCGGGCCACCTCCGATGCACCCAAATGAACTCTCGGGCCACCTCCGATGCACTGCCCAGGAAAGGCAGATTAAAGTCTCCCAAAACCATAAGTCTGGGAAATTTAACCGCCAATCCTGAGAGGGCATCAAGTAGCCTGGGTAGAGCCGTTGCTACGCAGCTTGGAGAGAGGTATACCAGCAGTAGGCCCAACTGACCACCAGGACCCCACCTTAAGAGGAGGGATTCATATCCATCTATCTGAGGGGCAGTGGTCTCCCGTGGAAGGAGGGTCTCTCTGATAACGACTGCCACACCACCTCCCCTACCCTGAGCCCGAGGTTGATGCAGCACACGGAAACCTGGAGGGCATAAATCAATCAGAGGGACCCCTCCCTCCGGGCCCAACCAAGTTTCCATGATGCATGCCAGGTCTGCGTCTTCCTCCTCGATCAAATCATGGATGAGGGGAGCTTTATTCACAACAATGCTGCAATGAATCCTTTACAGTTTGAATTGCATACTTAGCGCATCTGCAGAAACACTGCATGCCTTGTGAAAAAAATATTAAACAGGGACACAGTTGTTCAAAAAATGTTCATGATGTTCGACAAAAGAAGATGGAAGTCTTTGCCCTTGACTAACAAAAGCCAGGCATAAACATGCTCCAGGAAATAGATTGAAGGGACTTTAAAAAAAACAACAAAAAACTCCAAAACCTTCGACTCCCAATTTACTAATAAAAATAATACTGCTTCAAAAGCCTCAATTAAAAGCATTCTACAAATGGAAAGGAATTGCTAAAGACTCATTATAGTGCATTGTATAGATGGCGTAATTAGAGAACACTACCCATAAATCAAACATATTCAGATGTTTTGCAAATGATCCTCAAACTGTGAACACATGTCTGTTTTTTATCTGGAAAAAATGCAGTTATTTCTCAAGTATACTTTTTTTTTTAAAAAAGGATATGAAAAACTATGTTTTAATTGTATATCAGTATACCCTGCATACCTCCTAATTGGCAGGAATCATGTAACAGTATGTTTGGCTTGCAGATAGTCTCAGAATAGAAATCCTGATGTCAACATGCTGGGAATAAAATTAAGTTTTGGTTGCAGTTGCTGTATACTGGCCAAAATGTGCCCAAACTGACCTTTATTGTCCTTACTGTGAGCAAGGAATGTTGTATGTAGTAAGAAAAACTAAAACTGGTAATTGAGCCTACATCTCCTTTATCTTATGAAAAACATCATGTGAAACCACTGATTGATGAAAGCCATGATGGGTAGTGGAGGTTAGTATTTATGGACTCATCTGGTGACAACCAGTGATATAAACAATAAATAGTAAAGAGATGTATTAATAAAAGAAATGAAAGACAGAATAATAGACAAGTTGTGTGCCTGTAAAAGAAAAAGGAAGGATCTAATATATCTGAATGAACATGACCCAATCTTATGGAGTGATACATGCAGGGAACTGAAGAAGTAGACTTAATTATGAGTGAAAGAGCTGAAGTATATGTCAGGACATATGAACCAGTGTCATTGTTGAGAGTGCATATGATAGTACAATAGGAAGTTATAGTTCCAAATTAGTTAAATGTTGCATTTCAGTAAAAGGTGATAATGAAATTATTATCAGGGATGAATTCAGGGGGAAATTCTGCAATAGTCTGAATGGATGGGTTCCGGGGTAGGGTAGGGTAGAGAATAATCTGTAGAATGACATGAGAATGTGATGAGTATAGGTGGATTAGGCCATCTGGAGAGCCAAGGCTAAAAGAGAATGGTCACTATTTGGTGAACCTCTGCCTAGAAAATGTTTATTTTGAATATGGGATGAAAAAATATCAACATGGAAGTGTGTAAAATTATATTAATGGGAGGTATGAAAATGGACTCTTGGAGGAATCTGTGAAGGAAAAATGCATATAAAACAATTACTTAAAAATGAGGAGGAGGGAAAGATTTTAGGTAATACATATTGTATAAAAATAATTGTGAATAAAACAGTCAAAAGGGCAAAGAACAGTTAAGTTAAAAGAGGCAGAGAAAATATGGAATGATCAAAGTAACAATTGTTTTAGAAGTAGGTGAAGAGAGCTAAACAAGAAGCCTTTAACAGAGTGAATGGAATTAAAGATAAAAGTGGAGAAATGATTTGGGATGAAACGAAGTAAGTGAAAGTTAGAAGGAGTGTTTACACATTGGTATCAGAATTGGAGCAGTGTAGTGGCCTTGTGGTGAAGATGCTTGCATCCCACTCAGAAGATTGAGAGTTCAATCCTAGGTAGTAGCAGATGTTTCTCTCTGAAGCATGAAAAAAAATTGCTGTGAACTCCATGTAGGTCTCAGGAAGGGCATCTGGTCAGTAAATGCTCAGCTCCACCCAGTCACCCCAACTCTATCCTGAATTAAGGGACTACAAGACCATAAAGAGAAAACAAAATTAAAAGCAGAATAATATGTTAAAGAATGGTTTAGAAATATATGCTATAAAATATTGTCAAGAAAAAAAGATTTATTATACATATTTCCCTCCCCCTTGAAATATAAGAAAAGAATAACAAACCACACTGAATTTTGCTGTTGGGTGAGATAAAGTGAAAAATGTACCTGGTGAGCCTCAAATTGTAAACACTCAGAGATGCCTCTTGAAGGTCTACACATTTCTTTCAAAGGAGAAGAGAGAGCCATGCATGTATGGGATATGCTTAATTTATCTTCTCTGAAAATTCAGGAGTTAAGAGAGGGAGGCCCTGTTCGTCTTTCAACTGCTCCATCTGTGGGCATTGTGACAGATTGCTATGAGGAACTGCTGGTCCTGAAATGCCAACTACTTCTGGATGTCCAGTGGACATCACAGAGGCTGGATGTTAATGTGGCCAGCTTCTGCTGGAGTTCTAGCCCTCTGAGTACCATGAGTACAAGTCAAAAATCTGTTGAAAGCTATTCACCTCAAATGCATACCATTTAGGCACTGCAGTGTAAGGGTCAGGGTTTCTGCTGACAATAGGCAGATTTCATGAAAAGGTTGTATGATGTGACTATGTGGAAACTTGTTTCAAGGAGGCATCTCCATTCTTGCCTTTCTCCACAGAATGACTTATTTATTTATTTATTTATTTATTTATTTATTTATTTATTTATTTATTTATTTATTTATTTAGTTTTCTATACCACCCTATTCCTGAAGGACTCAGGGCGGTTTACAGGGCAATATTTAAAAGACAATATAAATTAAGATAAAAATAGAATTAAAAAGAATTAAATTAATAATAGGCCAACAATAAAACAATGTTAAAATTTAAAACTAAAACCCCCCTCAGTCCAGGCCGGATAAATCGAAAAGCCAGGTTTTCAGGTCCCAGCGAAATGAATGCAGATCGGGGGCGGTCCGAAGTTCCACCGGTAAATCATTCCAGAGGGCAGGCACGCCCACAGAGAATGCCCTCCCTCTGGGGATCACCCGCCGGCATTCCCTGACCAGTGGCACCCTAAGGAGGCCCTCCCTATGGGAGCGCACAGGACGATGGGAAGTTGATGCCAGCAGCAGGTGTTCCCTTAGATAGTCCGGACCCAAGCCATTTAGGGCTTTATAGGTCATCACCAGCACCTTGAATCTCACCCGGAGGGCAACTGGAAGCCAATGCAGCTCGCAGAGAAGAGGTGTTACACAGGAGTATCAGGAGACTCCCATCACAACTCGCACGGCTGCATTCTGCACCAGCTGAAGCCTCCAAGCTTGGGCTGAATCTTTTGAAAGAGGAAGCATGTCTTGTTAGTGGCTTCTGTAATGTGATATTCTTTTGAGAAGAAAGAGAGCCTGAAGCCGTACATCTATAATTCAGGTTCATGCTGTTTCCACGGGGTGGGGGGGGGAGAGGGAGTCAATCCTCATCTGTTTCTTTTCTTTATTGGATTCTTGAATTCAGTCTACAATCTCCAGCAAACAATTGACTGACAACTGGAGGGCTGTTTATGGAAAGGAATAATTACTATCTTATATATTTCTGGCCAAAGGTAAAGCCTAGGTTGAGAACAAGATGGGACACTTGGATGCAAACATCCAAGTCAATGCTAGTTGTTCATCCTCAATCCGTTTTATGTCATTATGAAGAATTATGTTAAAACAAGAGAAGAACTAAACATATTGTTTAAGCTGGGGGAAAGAATTTTGGTTTAGAAATTGATTGTGCATCAGGCACCTGCTCTCCGAAACTTAGAACGCATACGCTGAGATGAGGAAGAAAGAAGAAGAAATGTCTATTTTGAGCTCTCTCTGACTGTGATTGATAGCCCTGTGCTGGATTGTCACTGAGGTAGAAAATTAGAGGGAGATCGTTTCAGATAGAGGCCCATCCAGGTTACATGCTGTGTCCATAAACATTCAGAGCTGAGCCCTTTGAGATCGTTTCTCCCTCCAGCCTTCAATCTCATTATTCCCGGTGCTGAACTGGAAGGAGGCCAAACATATCTTGGCTTCCATAGCTTTATTGTTTTTTCTCCTAACAATGTATCTGTCTATTTTCTTCCAAAGGCTTCTTCGTTTAGTTGAGAAAAATACATTTTTCCAGGATATTTTAATAACTATCCAGGTTATTAAAAGCATATGCCAGTCTATTATTATGATGATTGCCCTCTCCCTATTCAAAAGACAGTTTTTCATTCTGGGTCATTTTGAGTGAGGTGAGCCAGTGATGTTCCAGTTTGAGAATATCACTTATAAGGAAAAAATATTTAAAAGAGAACCAGTTTGGTGTAATAGTTATGGCACCAGGCTAGAAACCAGGAGACTGTGAGTTATAGTCCTGCCTTAGGCATGAAAGCCAACTGGGTGACTTTGGGTCAGTCGCTCTCTCTCTCAGCCCAACCCATCTCACAGGCTTCTTATAGTAGGGAAAACAGGAGAAGGTGTGTTGGATATGTTAACCACATTGAGTTATTTCTAAAAATAAAGGCAGGATGTAAATACATAATAAAAAACAAAATAAAATAATACTTCCACTGCCAGAATCCATTTATATCACATTTCATAAATGTATGATTAGAATATTGTGCTTATTCTTGGGATTCTGCCATCTCTCCAAGGGGGGGGGGGAGAGGATGGTTATTCAGATTGCAGTAGGCTGTTTTCAAAGACCAGGAAAGCTTTTGATCTGGGGGGAACAGGGGGAGAGAGAGAGATCTGGGTTGCATCTCCATTTGGAACTGAAAGGAAGAAAGCAATAACAATAAACACAAGGAGATTGGCACCTAAGTAAATGATGTGAGCCTGACCAAATGGATTTGAGGGGAGGGGGTTGAAACAGGAATGCTTTATGTAGTATTAAAATGTAACTCAATGTCAGATCCCATCTTGTATTGCCACAACCGATCTCATCCTAGTAAACTTTTCCTTTTGGACAAACTTGGATCCAGGAGTTCTTATTTCCTAAGATGTGAATTGGCGTGGGTCCTGACATCCACCATCTAGTTTCTGGAGATGGAAAAGAATGTCCTATTTGGTGTCAATGCATATGTCAACATCCAGCTCGAGAATCCAAATAAAACTCCAGATTAATTCTGTTTCCAAAAAACTTACTGTTTATTGAATACACTGCTTGGTTATGTTGAAGCAAAACTAACTCTGAGGTTCCCATACCAATTCATAGACTTAAGCAATAGTTTTCCCAGCCAAACCCCCAATTTCTTACATAATCCATATCAACAAGTCCACTTTATTATGGGAGCCATCTGTTTCAAATCCACACCTGTTCTTGTGTCCTTGACAAGACTTCAAGCTCTCACAGTCTGCAGCTGAACTGAATAAATTTCTTTTCTCCATCTACCCACTTGAAAGTAACACCCCCCACCCCCTTAATCTAAAGGCAAGTTGAAACACAGAGGCACATAGCTGCCAAAGTTTCATCCTTGCAACATATATGAAAGTAGGTCCTATTCTGTTGAAGTAGACATGCTTTGCTGTTTGCTCTGAACTACTTGTTGCAAAAAATAAAAGCATAGTAATAGTTGAGATCTGTAGTAAATTGCTTGTAGTTTTATCCAGAGGGAATCAACTGTTGTGAGGTTAAACAAATTATTCAGGGCTGCTTTCCAAAAACTGCATGCCAGGTTTTACCATCATGTCCTAAGTATAAAGCATCAGCATACCAATAGGGGGACAGAGGTTGCACAAATTCCACACCACTTGTTCCTAACAACAACACATTTGAAGAGCACTAGATTGGTGAAGACTGCTCTCTGATTGGGGAGAAATGACACTCACAGCATGAAATGAGGTACACTCAAAGTTTACTCAAGGCAGTTCACAAAGCCAGAAATAAACACCAAATGCACCTCTCATGGAAAAGTCATCCCGTGGTGATTTTGTACATATGAAGGAATTTTATATAGTTGATGCAAACCATTACAAGATTTGATTCAAGTAATACTTCGATTTAAAAAGTTGCACCCATGGTCCTTTCCTCTTCTACATGCTTTAGCCTTTGAAGTTATTAATGAAATGTTAAGGAGAAGACACATTATTCGTAATCGACATCCCCCACCCCCCATGAAGTTCTCTCTGGTATCTGCCTGATGAAGAACTATGTGTTCTGAAACATGGAAAAGGCAGATCCAGTGTATAGTTAGATTTGATATTTGCAAAGAGAAATTATTCATTGGGGTTTTTTGTCCCAGTTGAATTGGGCCAGCTTGAGATATTTTGTTAATTAAGTTGTCCATTAGCTGACAGAATGGAATATCTATGAATTGTCTCCTACATATATTTTTTAAATGGAATATTCTATGCAGCCCAGGGAGGCAAGATGCTGTGAGAAGGATAGACCCTTCCTTCCAAGCCATTTCTTGCTCTCTTTTTTTTTGATGAATTGGAAAAATATAACTAGTAACTGCATTTGCAATTTTGATTGGTTACCTAAGAAACCATCTGAGTTTACACCTCAGTCTCTCTGGAACTTGAAAACTCATTTTTAAAACCATCTGAAGGATGTTTTGCTTTGCTCATGCTGGGTTGAAAACAGTGTCCAGGATTTGGTATTTCCAGCCAATGTGATAGAGTTTTCTTAAGTTTAGAACTCTCTAGGACAAAAAGTCAGGAGATAAAAGTTCTTTCACTCCAAGAGTTTTCCAAAAGAACTTGAAAGATGTGACCTCTTTCTCCTTTGAACTCTATGGTGACTTTTGCTGCACTTAACTAATATGGAGACAATTGAAGCCAGGTGGACAAATACCTACCCTACATGCTCTTCTATAGATTTTTCTGCCCTTGGCCCTTCTCCTAAACTGGAAGGCACATTCTGATGAGCGTTTTACAACATCACAATCATTTTTATTTGTTGCACGCAGCTCCCCATCAATGAGACAAAAGAGAACATCGAAGTGGGTGCTTTTTATCATTGTTCACACCCCCACAGCCCTCCTCCTCTCCCCATAAACAACATTCACTGAAATTATTTAGCCAGGGAAAGGAAGAGGATCAGGTCTCCAGCGAGACCTCTGAAAGGTTTTGTGGCATTTGAAGGAGCAAAAGAAGGCGATGGATGAAAATGCAGAGCGGTCTAGCATGCAAGACTGCTCAAATCAATCAGATGAAGTGGAAATCTATGGCACAAAGCTTGCAATTACACACATATCCCTTTTAAGAATATTTATTATAGCTGCTTTTAATGTCAGCAGCCTGTTCAGAGGGGAAACAATGGATCGTTAGCAAAGATCTGTCACTGTAAATGCTTCTCTGGCTGACCCTTCAGTGCCACAGAGCTAAACTTGTAGGAGCATCTCAGCAAAGTGGCATTTGTCAGGAGGCCATACTTCATAGTTCATGGTGTAAAAAAACTCAACACTGGGGATGATGTCCCTGAAAAAGTTACTTCATCTTTCAGTTTAGAAGAGGCCTGAACAAGGTCTCCTCTCTCCTCATCTCCTTGCTGGCTAGGACGGCAGAAGCCTAAAATAATAAAAAGGCCCTTCAGATAAAGCCAAAGCTGAAATGAAGCCTTGTTCAAACCCATCTGGAGATTCTTTGGGGTTGCTTCAGTTTTGAATCTAGTGCAGGGATTTCACCTCTCTTAGGAGCTACAGTACTGCCAGAACCACATTAGGGTAGCTTCATTTAAATGGAAATTAAGTGAAAGTCCAAGTTGCACAGAGACCAAAAATGGATGGGATTCATATGGCCAGGGATTCACACAACCCTGTCAAGGGCTGGAAAACATATAGTAAGAATCCCCCACCAACCCTACCTGGAGAAGTCCTGCCCGAGACAGAGAGTAACTTTGAAGAAGTCACCTGGTCTGGACTGTCCCTATTGGGGCTTCTTAATTTATCTGTTTTGCCAAGTCTTGATGGCTGCGGAATTTGCAAATATGAATTTCATGAAGTGAAACAGGAAATGAAGTGTGCTAGCCAATGAAGCCATGAACAAGCAGATAATTTATAATGCACTTCTGTTTAACTCAGGCTTTCAGTGTTCCCATTAGATATAAGAATAACTGACCCTCCACCTGTATTGAAACCAAATTTGTGTAAAAAGATGCAAATATGAATGTTTGTCTTTTGCATGATCCTAGCTTAGTGTGTGCAGAACAAATGATTTTGGATACTCATACATTCAATCAAATGTTCAACTTCCTATCTTCAATTTAAAGTTACAGAATTGCAAAGGAAATTCCATACACTTCAGATCAGGAAGCTGTGTCTACAGTAAACATGAATATTTTTGCTCACTGGATACAGTGAGGTGGTGTGTAAAAGTGAGTTAGATGGTCTAATCCTGTTGATAATATACTCTTCAAAACCCCTCTAAATGATTTTCTCAAGCCAGAATTGGTCCACATCAAATATTCCTTCTCCTGAAACTATGAGTTTTCTTCACCATCTCACCCCCAGGATTTCAATGTATTAAACTGGAAAGTGATATTAAAGGCTTGTTATATAATGTGTTTACTTGACCAATGAAATTTAAGTTTTTAAATCATGAACGCGATGAACTAAATCTTTCATTTATCCTTAAGGTAATAGAGTTGGCTTTGGGGCTGCTGCACAAGCTTACATTTACATAAGACTATATAGTAAATGTTGAAGAATCTTCACTTTGAGGATTAGATGCTCTTTTTAATTTATCTAATCATTTAATACACACACATACACACACATTAATTTTAATGGCTATGTGATAAATATATTTTTACATATCTATGATTTCTTAAAAAAAATGACTTTCTTGTTTGAATAAACCGACATGTTCATTACAAGTGAATAGACCATCTGGGGCAACTAGGTTGTTTCGTATCTCTTCTCAATCAGTGGGAGATCAGCAGCCAGCTCAGGAGCAGAAACTCTCCCTTCTTGCAGGATAATTTGTATTCTGCGCTAGCCTTTCAGGGTTCAGAAGAAGCTTCAGTCCAACAGCATATTTATGTATTCACTGAGGCATAATCTAGGCCATGCAGACTCTTGATAGCTGCAGAGAGCAATCTCATTTTTCGTAAGGTGGGTAAGGAAAGGTGAGGGTAGAAGTGATTGAGACTGTATGCAACCAGTTAAAGGGGATTAAAAGAAGACCAGAGAGTCAAGGAACCTGGAAAAAGCAAGGACTTCCCAGCAGGGACAAAATATCAAGATGCTTTATGAACTATGCTCAACAGGAGCAGTGCTAGTAAATGATTCTATCGAAGGTACAATATGGCAGTCAGAATCTCAGGGTACGTCCAGGACAGTAATTAATATAAAATAATGAGCTTTTAACACATGGGTTACATGTGAGGGGAAAAAAAGAACTCAGATTGATTAGAACAGGGGTGTCAAACTGCTGGCCCGCAGGCCGGATGCGTCACACCAAAACCGCGCCCACCCCATTGCCAGCAATGGGAGAAAAGTTGCGATATGTCATGTTACATCGTGACACAACACATGACATCATGGGTTTGACATCTGTGGATTAGAATGTGAACTACTTTATATTACTGTGACTTTTTTTTTAACCATGCCATTTTTCTTTAGAAAAAGTATCATTCCCTCTTCTCCATTAAGATACTTTATGCTGCAGCTTGAAATCATCATGCTTGATAGACTGGATATTTTGCATTAAGTACTGACAAGGGATGTTATGGGTATACTGAGGCCTTCAAAGAGTCTTTTAGTATTTGTCTGCTTGATAACTCAGAGACAGAAAATAATTACATGGGGAAAGGCAACTGCTGTCCTCCACATTTCAGATGACCATTTCCACAGTCCTTTGAAACAAGCCAGGATGGTTGGGCTGATAATTAGGCTAAAAATAACTGGAGGACAACAAATTGCCTAGCATGGTCTACATCAAGCATGCTAGGACTACAGAACACCATCTGATGATGCACTGATATTGGCAGAAGGATGGCTGATTGATATTAATTTTTACCTATTTCTAATGTGTGTGTGTGTTTGTGTGATAGGTGAAAAGGGAAACAGAGCAGAAGTATGATGTTGTCATTCTTACACTTAAGCACCTTCTCCTTCTGATTGGATAAAACCCCAAGAAAGGCCTAGAATCATATTTCTAAAATTCTGCATTTCATTTCTAAAGTTTGGCAGCATAATCTCACTCTGCTGGAAATGGCATATAGTTACTCATCCTGATGATAGATGAAAAAAAATTATTCTGCATAAGCTTTCACAGACTACATAACACTCCATCAGTTTGCATCTTGTGCTGTCCTGAAAAAGTAGAATAGCAGAGTGGACTCATACTAATCTACTCCCTCGAGTTGCACAGATAATGTAAATGAGAAGTAAAATCTATGTATATTTTCCTGAAGACTCAGAGGAAAAGTGACATAGCAGCTTTTTGCCAAATGTCAGGAAAACCATCGGATTTAGTAGCATGGTTGAACTTTGGACCTTTTATAATTTTGAATATTTGTTTTTGATTGTTAGATTTGTTTTAGATTTTGTATTTCCATGTCTGCAGATATTGCTCTCCAGATTCATTGTCATTCACTCTGTCCTGAAACTAACTGCAATCTAACTTATGTATCAATATAAAGCCGGTACCTACCAGAAGATGATGGAATGTGGGCAACAGCATGTTGATTTACAAGGTGATATCTGCTACTTGATATCTAGTCTGCATAGAATAGCATGAACATACTTTATTTGTAATGACTTTGGTTGCCATATTTCAAGATATGCCTCATGAGCAGCATTATCTTTGGTAAGTGGTGTGATATCACTGAGAGTGGTTTGCTGCATTCTATGACTTTTTGTTTAAAAAAAAGATGGCTTTGGTGCCATCTAGTTTTTGTAGATTCATATAAAATTATAAATTCTGGGGAAAATTGGGCAGCATTCTACCTGAATGTGATTCAGAGAAAAACATAGTTTTGTTACATAACCTAAATGGATGGGTGAGAAGAAGATGAGAAAGTACATAAAAGTTTCTGAACCATTTGGAAACCCAGTAATGAATGATAATGGTGAGAAAACTGATTAGGAAACATTTTATTTCAAATACATGAAATGTAATTTTCAAAAAAAGAAGAAGAAGCAAACAACTCTGTAAATAAGAATATGCTTCTACACTCTTTGTTAAAAGAAGCAAGAGCTGGACATAGACTGAATACAAAGGTAAGTGACCTGTATGAAAAAAAAGGATGTTGAGATGGTTTGGTTATGTAGACAGAATGAATAACTATATGAAAGGGACGCGGTGGCTCAGTGGGTTAGGATGCTGAGCTTGTCGATCAGAAGATCGGCAGTTTGGCGGGTCGAAACCCGAGTGCCGCATAGCAGAGTGAGCGCCTGTTACTCATCCCAGCTTCTGCCAACCTAGCAGTTCGAAAGCACGTAAAAAATGCAAGTAGAAAAATAGGGACCACTACGGTGGGAAGGTAACAGCGTTCCATGCGCCTTTGGCATCTAGTCATGCCAGCCACATGACCACGGAGACATCCTTGGACAAGCGCTGGCTCTTCAGCGTTGAAACGGAGATGAGCACCGGCCCCTAGAGTTGGAAACGACTAGCACGCATGTGCGGGGGAATCTTTACCTTCATATATATATATATATATATATATATGTGTGTGTGTGTGTGTGTGTGTGTGTGTGTGTGTGTGTGTGTTCAGCCCAGGTTCGAATCTCAGAAGGGTATGGTTGACTGATGAAGACTAATGAGTCAGAAATGCATTTCAGTCTCCCTTAATTCTTTGAAGTAATTTACACAAATATATGAACTGTCCGGTGTGACTACAGCCTGTTCGATGGCCTTCAAGATAGGCTGAAAACAGGAAATAAAGATTTGCCCCATGTTTGGGGCCTAGCAAGGTAATCTAAATAGTTAACATTTGACACACACACACACACACACACACACACATATATATATATATATATATATATATATATATATATATATATATATATATATATATATATGGATCTTCGGTCATTCGGGTTTCCTCCCGCGTAGAACTAAAGGTGTAGGTGCGACGTTTCGACGGAATCCCATCCGTCATCATCAGGCTGGTATATATATGTTTTAAATGTTTGTTAAGCATTTTTTTTTTATTGAAAAGTTTTAAAAATACAGTTTTCCTTTTAAAAACCCCCTTCCCCCTCCCTCCTCCCCTCCCTACCTCCCCCCTTCCCCCCCCCTCCCCCCCTCCCTCCTCCCCCCCCACATCCCCCCAACCCCCCTCCCCCCCGGACTTCCCAGAGCTAAATACAAGGTATATATATATAAAAAAGCAATCATAAACAACCATATACTAACAACTATAAATTCTAAAATCCATCACTCTCTAACTTATATAGGATCAAACAAAACTTAGCATTATTAAATATATATAGAAGACAAAATAAAAAAAGAAAAAAGAAAACGAAAGAAGACTTATTCAAATGCTAGATAAAACTTCTTGACCCTATACTTATTCTGGATAAACTCAATCCATTTTCTCCATTCCATAATATAATGTTCTTGCGAGTAATCTTTCAAATAGGCCGAAATCTTCGCCATCTCTGCCAAGTCGGAAACCTTTAAAATCCACTCTTGTATAGTCGGCAGTTCCTCTTTCTTCCAATATTGACCTATCAAAAGTCTTGCTGCCGTAACTAAATTCAACATCAACTTAGAGTCCACAACTGTAGCGTCAACAATTATTCCCAACAAAAAAAATTGCGGACAAAACTTTATCCTCCGTTTAAAAATCTTCTGCATATTCCACCAGACTTTTATCCAAAAAGCCTTGACCTTTTTACATGTCCACCATATGTGAAAATATGTTGCCTCTTCATCACCACACCTCCAACATTTAGGCTGATAATTCGGATACATACTTGCAAGCTTTTTAGGATCTAGATGCCATCTATAAAACATTTTGTAAAAGTTCTCTCTTAGACTTTGAGCTTGAGTGAATTTTACATTCCTCACCCAGATCTTTTCCCACGTGTCCATTGTAATAACTTCCTGAATGTTTTGGGCCCATTTTATCATACAATCCTTAACAAGCTCTGTTTCTGAATCGATCTCTATCAATGCAAGATATATCCGTTTAATATGTGCTGGTCCTTGATTTCTAATTTGCTTTATCAAATTTTCATCAATCGTTGCAAATCCATTTTTTTGGTCTTCTTTCCACCTGGCCTGTAACTGAATATATTGAAACCAAGTCTGAACAACCTTCTCTTCTCGCAAGAAACTATATGATTTCAAGCACCAAATATTCCTTTCCAAACTTAAAATTTCCTTGTAAGTAGTCTCATCATGTTTGAAACCAGCATGTATATTTTCTATTGCGTGTTTTGGGATTGCCCACAATGGTATCTTGCTGCTTAACTTATGTCTATACTTCTTCCAAACTCTCAGCAATGCCTGTCTTAAAATATGCATCCTAAACACAGTATCTACCTTCTTATCATACAACAAATATGCATGCCAGCCAAACAACAGATCATGGCCCTCAAGATTTAATAACCTCGATTGTGTCAAATTAATCCAATCACTTATTCCTACTAGTGCAGCAGCTTCATAATATAATTTAAAATTAGGCATTTTAAGGCCACCTCTCTCACGAGTATCCTGCATAATCTTAAGTTTAACTCGTGGCTTTTTCCCTGCCCACACAAATTTATTGATACCACGCTGCCATTCCTCCAAGTTAGAGTCTTTCTTAAGAATCGGTATCATTTGAAATAAGAATAAAAATTTGGGCAGGACATTCATTTTCACTGCTGCAATCCGTCCCAACAAAGACAATTGCAATTTTTCCCAACTCTCCAGTTCTTTTTGAATTTTCCCCCATAACTTTTCATAATTATTTTTATATAGCTTTGTATTAGAGGGCGACAAAATCACCCCCAAATATTTAACCCTTTTAACAATCTCAAATCCAGTTAATCCTTCTAGGAGAGCCTTCTGCGAAACTGTCATATTTCTAGCCAAAATTTTAGTTTTCTGTATATTTACTTTAAATCCAGAAACCTTCCCATATTGTGTTATTATCTCCATCAGGTCCACAACAGAGTTCTCTGGCTGGGTCACTGTAACAACCAGATCATCTGCAAATGCTCTCAATCTGTAATCCTGATCTCCAACTTGTATCCCCTTAATTTTTTCCGAATTCCGAATCTTAACCAATAATATCTCTAATGTTAATACAAATAACAAGGGCGATAGCGGACACCCTTGCCTTGTGCCCTTCTCAATATTACATACTGTTGTCAAACTATTGTTAACTATAATTCGGGCAGTTTGTTTTTGGTATAATGCCCTAATCGGTTGTAAAAATTTTTCCCCAAAATCCATTTTGTCTAAAACTTTCAACAAAAATTGCCAGTTCAATTGATCAAAAGCCTTTTCAGCATCTAAAAAGATTAGCGCAGCAGAGATCTGGTTGTGCCTTTCCAAAAACTCTAACACATCAACTATATGTCTCACATTAGTTTTCATTTGTCTTCCACTAATAAACCCCGTTTGGTCCCCATGAATCACCTGTTGCAGAACCCTCATCAGTCTATTAGCCAAAACCTTAGCAAATATCTTATAATCTGTATTTAAAAGCGATATCGGTCTGTAATTTTTAACTAAAGTAGCATCCTGGTCTTCCTTCGGAATCAAAGAGATAAAAGCTGTTCTCCAAGACGGGGGCACCTTTCCCCCCCTCTGGATTGTCTGGAACAGTTCCTTTAACGGTTTTATCATCTCTAATTGTAAGTTTTTATAATAGGCCGCAGTCAAGCCATCAGTGCCTGGTGCTTTATCCACCTTCAATTCCTTAATAGCTGTAAAAATTTCTTCTTCTGTAATCAGTTGGTTAATCCCCTCTTTTTGTACTTGCGTAAGAACCGGGATGCTAGCCTTCTCCAAATACGTATCAATATCTTTTGCATTAATGTCCTCTTTAGTATATAATTTCGAGTAAAAATCCACAAAGGCATCCTTAATAAGATTCTGTTGATACACAACCCTTCCTTTATACTCAATCTTATCTATATTAGATGCCCTTTGTTTTTTCCTCAGTCTATAAGCCAACCATCTGCCTGGCTTATTAGCATTGCAAAAAGTATTATGCCTAGCAAACCGCAGATTGGTCGCCACTTGATCAGCCATTAATTTATCAAATTGTCCTCGTAACAGTCTAATAGCCTCCTTGATCTTCACCTCCTCTGGGTTCAAAATCAAAGCCTTTTCTTTTTCCTTTATTTCATTCTCCAGTTCTTTCCTTCTAGTTTCCACTGCACGTCTATGTCTATTATTCATATATATCAACACCCCTCTCATATAGGCCTTGCTAGCATCCCAAACCATATCCATAGAGGTACCCTTATTCATATTCATCTCAAAAAAATCCTTCATCCGCTGTTTGCATTCTTCCACATTTCTCTGATTTCTAAACAAATTCTCATTTACGCGCCATGAGCGTCTATCTCCTCTTTCCTTATCAATCTCCAACCACACTGGACTGTGATCAGAGATAATTCTTGCGCAGATTTTCACCTTTTTAGTTCTCAAAAGAAAATCATTAGTCAACAAAATAAAATCAATCCTCGAAAAAGATTGGTGTCTATCAGAATAAAATGTATAATCCTTCTCCTGCAAATGTCTCTCACGCCAAATATCTCGCAATTCCAGGTCATCCATCATTTCAAAAAAAGATTTAGGCAATCTAGCGTGACTTGCAATGCGCTTAAAGGCTCCAGCCTTATCCAACTGTACATCCATAACTCCATTCCAGTCCCCCATAAAAATAAAGGATTTATAATCCAACTGGGTAAGCTTTGTATGAAGTAAACTAAAAAAGTCAGCTTGTTGTTGATTTGGAGCATATAATCCAACTAAAAGCGTCTTTTTACCTTCAAACAACAGCTCGATCATAACATATCTTCCATGCTTATCTGCTTCAATTAGGTCTGCTGTTAAGGCACTTTTAACATAAACAACCACTCCATTTTTCTTATTCTCTGCAGAAGCAACAAATTGCGTACCCAGCCTCGAGTTCAATAAATACTTTTGATCCAAAACTCTAATATGCGTTTCTTGCAGGCATATAACATCTATCTTAAATTGTTTTAAATATTGAAAAACTTTCTTCCTCTTCTGCGGTGAGTTTAGTCCATTAACATTCCAGGTTAAAAATTTAGTTGCCATGTGTATCCCCGAAAAGCTCTTGGACCACAGCTTTGATAGGACTGGTTACTTTAGGCCGTGCTCCTCCCACAGCTTGGCTATGAATGCGTTGTGAAGAATCTGAAGACTTTTGCTGATCTTGTTCTTTTATTTTCTTTGCTCGTTTTAAAGCAGCACGCGTCACTCTTTGCTCTCTAGGATCATCCAAAGAGATTGTAGCTTGATCTCCTCCAGCACCATTTTCCTCTGTTTCCTCCTCTTGTTGTTCTTCTTCTCCAGATCCCTTTCCAGCTTCCAGGAGCGTTAATGGGGTTGCTTTTAAGACATTATTGTAGAAATCACGTGCTTGTTTCACAGTAATCAGCCTATACCTTTTACCTTCATACATCACCATCAGCCCCTCTGGAATCTCCCATCTGAACCTTATATCTCTTTGCTTGAGCTCTTGCACAAGAAATGTATAGTCCTTTCTTCCCCTTAAAATCCTTGGAGGAATTTCTTTTAAAACCAAGACTTCTTGTTCAGCAATCACAACCTTAGCATCATAGGCAGCTTGTATAACTTGATCTCTAATTTCTCTTTTTGCAAAATAAACCACCACATCTCTAGGCAACTTTCTCTGTCTGGCAATCCATGAATTCACCCGAAACACTTTATCCATAGCTGCTCTTATTTCAGATGCTGGCTGGTTCAATACCCCTTTCGAGAGCCTCAGAGATCAGCTGCTTTAAATCTTCTTTAACATTCTCTTTTAAACCTCTAATTCTGACAGCAAACTGCATCTGGTAATATTGGGCATGGCTTAACTCCCTTTCCAACTTGCCTCTTTCAATTTCATTCTCCCGTGCTTTTACTTCTAGTATAGCATTCCTTTGAGCCAAATCATCCACTTTTTCATCTAAATCTTCCACACATTCCGCCACTTTATGCACTGAAGTCAAAATGTCTACCTTCATCACGCTGTACTTCTGTTCCATCCTCTCTTCCATTCTTTCCTCAAATTTCTCCAATTTCTCCTCCATCTGTGCAAATTTATCAGCAATTGATTGATTAATTGATTCCAAAAGTACCTGGGCATGTTTATCCAAGGCATCTCGCAAATCCTTCGATGTCAGCACTTCAGGAGGGTGCAATGCCGTTTGTTAAGCATTCAGAATACACTTGCTTAGTCCCAGACACGGGACAAATCTTATTTCCTGTTTCAGCCTAGCCCAAGGCCATCTACAGGCAGTAGCCACAGCAGTGGCAGCTCATATTTGTGTAAAAAAAATTTTGGCTTGCTAACAAAGAATAAAGGGAGACTGATGTGATAATTTCAAACTTATTTGTTCTCATCAGTCAGCCATACCCTTCTGAGATTCAAACCTGGGCCGACTGCATCTTAAGCAGTTGTTTTAACCCCTAGGCCACAGGCTCTCTCTCTCTCTCTCTCTCTCTCTCTGTTAGCTGAGAAGCAAGGAAGATATGTGTTAAATGTTTGTTAAGCATTCAGAATACACTTGCTTAGTCCCAGACACGGGACAGATATATATATGTATGCATGTGTATGTGTATATATGTATATGTATATGTACTATACAGGTGTTTGTGTGTGTGTGTGTGTGTGTGTGTGTGTGTGTATACAAGTGTGTGTGGCCCTAACTGAAGGGGAAGACAAAGAAAGTCATGGTTGAATGGAGCTGATGAGATCCTCAAAAAAATTGCTGAGTTTAAGAACAAAAGGCAGTAGACAAAGTAGTATATGGACATAGAGGAAGCAAAGAAAGAAAGGTATGGAAAGGTTTAATGAATGGTGTTGGCATGAATTAGTTTTAGCTATATCTCATCAATTAATTTAGTTTATTACTTTATATTCTTTTCTTATGTATTGCATAATATTGTTTATTCTGAAAGGGAACAGCATGCTCAGTATTTTTTAATTATCTGGTAGTAAAAATTCACATTTGCCAATGATCACTCATATTATGTTACATATGGCTTTTAGATATTAGTCAGTTTACAAACAGTCCCCAATTATGTATCATCCCTACAGTATCTAATTTAGGAATTTAAAGAATGTATTTTGAGGAGAATTAGAAATAATTAGTTCAGAAGCATGACATCATTTGCAGATATATAAAGACACAAATAAAACTAATTATTATTATTTATTTAAAGCCAAAAGACACAGAAAAATAATATATAAAGCAATGAACATCACTGAGTCAGACTGTCAGATAATCCAAAAATAAGCATGTTAGGTTGGCTACTTACTTTTTATTTTAATGTTGTGACATTAAGGTTCAAAGCATATGGACCATTATATATGTATATATTTTCACTCTGCCAAGCTCTCAAGCAGATGGGATCAGAAAGATAAATGAAAAGATAAAGTTGAAGAATTCATCAAATCATCCTCCAGTTTATATAATTTTATATTAGTAGTAAATAAAAAATGAAAATATTACTGGATAATATGTAGCATAAGGAGATATATAATTGCACATCCTATGTGATAGAGTACCTAGCGAGAAGGCTATGTAATAGATTCCAGATGTATAGAACAACTGGTGGTTCTCTGCATGAAGAGAACATTGGAAGATATAATATCAGAAGTCTCAGACAGTCAATGCTTGGATTAATGTAGATTTAGATGAAAAGAAAAAAAATGATGAGTGGTTGCACACTGGCTCAGACTCTCTGACTCTCATTGATTTAACAATATCAAAACACTGTGAGAACTTTCACTGATTTAATGTAATTACACCTTCTAAAATGTTGGCAACATCCTTAAAAGTCCATGCTAACTTTTGATTACTACCAAATTTCATGAATCTGAGAAATGGAAAATATGGTAAATATTTTTATTTAATTAGCAAATATTAAAAACTTAGAGCAACATTTTAAAAAAAAAATAATAATAATCAGGACTGATGAAGAAGCCACTATGTTGAAATGAAGATCCCGCAAGTAAATGCTTTTTCTGGAATGAATAGCAAAATTGTGATTAAAATTTTGATTTTAAAGTGTTACAAACTGACTGAAGACACCCAATATGAAATGCATAAGCCCATAGTTCTGGTCCATTTCACTGGGGCTTTCCACTGGGTGGGCCAAATCAATCCAATCCTTTTTGTTATAAACAGATCAATCATCTTTTTTTAAGGATTAAAGGTAGCTTCGCAGCACTCTCTCAAAACTGAAGTGGAACAAGAATATAAGTCACTATTAGCAAATTTTTTTTTTTTTTTTTTTTTTTTTTTTTTTTGCCGGCTCCGAAGATGGCGGACGCGCTGGGGAGAGCTCCGTAGCCCCCAACATCAAGGCGTCCCCCCAGGAGCCCCCCAGGGACGTCGATGGACCCCTGGGGTGGGGCAAGAATTTCGGGCAAATGAGCTGGGTAACTATGCCGCCCGCTGCCTCCCGAAACAACTGCAGGGGTGCCAGGACATCCCTGCCCCGCCGCCTGGGTCGCTGGCGACCGTTATAAACGGAGCCAGCACCCTCCGCCCTGCCTCTGCCGCTTGTCAACTGCCGAGCAAGGGCTGCGCCTCCGCCGATCAGCTGTGCGGCGGAGGCCCCGGCGGAAAGGACGGCAGCGGCTGCGGCGGCGATTTTCAAGCCCCCAGGCTGGTCGCTGATCCAGGGAGCCTGGCAACGGCGATGGCGGTGGCGGCGGGGCGTCTCCAGGCCCCCCCTGGCCATCCAGGAGGGGCCGGAGGCTCTGCTCTGCCCCGGCCCCCCCACCGGCTCCCGGGTGACGGCGGCGTCTCCAGGTTATCAGCGGAGACGCCGCGGACCAGCTGGACCAGCTGGGTGACGGAGGCGGAGGCATCGGCGGCGCCGGAGGTGAGAGACCCGCCCCTGGACCTGGACCATGACAGCCGTCGCAGCCATCCAGGAGGGGCCGGAGGCTCTGCTCTGCCCCGGCCCCCTGACCGGCTCCCGGGTGACGGCGGCGTCTCCAGGTTATCAGCGGAGACGCCGCGGACCAGCTGGACCAGCTGGGTGACGGAGGCGGAGGCATCGGCGGCGCCGGAGGTGAGAGACCCGCCCCTGGACCTGGACCATGACAGCCGTCGCAGCCATCCAGGAGGGGCCGGAGGCTCTGCTCTGCCCCGGCCCCCTGACCGGCTCCCGGGTGACGGCGGCGTCTCCAGGTTATCAGCGGAGACGCCGCGGACCAGCTGGACCAGCTGGGTGGCAGAGGCGGAGGCATCGGCGGAGCTGGAGGTGAGAGACCCGCCCCTGGACCACGACAGCCGTCGCAGCCATCCAGGAGGGGCCGGAGGCTCTGCTCTGCCCCGGCCCCCTGACCGGCTCCCGGGGACGGCGCCGTCTCCGGACTATCGACGGAGACGCCGCGGACCAACTGGACCAGCTGGGTGGCGGAGGCGACGGCATCGGCGTCGAGAGGCCCGCCCCTGGACCACGACAGCCCTGGACCACGGCAGCCCTCGCAGCCATACAGGAGGGGCCGAAGGCTCTGCTCTGCCCCTGGCCGGCTCCCGGGTGGCAGCGGCATCTTCGGCGGTGAGAGCCCAGCGAGCCCTGGTCTGCGGTCTCCTCCGATGCCGATCACCGGGCAAGGGTGGCGTCTCCGCAGATCAGCTGTGCGGCGGAGGCGCCGGCAACGAAACCAACAGCAGCAGCAACGGGCAGCGGCGGCGTCTCCGAGGATCAGAGGAGGCGCCACGGATCAGCTGGGCGGTGGAAGAGGCGGCAGCGAGGACGACCGCGGCCGGGACTGCTTCTCCAGGCCTAGTCGTTCGCCACCCATGGGCCTTGACAGCGGCGGTAGCACTGACGGCGCGGCATCTTCGACCCGCCCCCTGTACCGCTACGGCCGTTGCAACAATCCTCAAGGAGACGCCGCAGACCAGCTTTACAACGGTAGCGGCAGCAACGAAGACATGGGCGGTGAGGCAGCTACTCTGGGCCCTGGTCGACCGTCCTCCGAGGGGCCTTGACAGAGGCCCTGACAGAGACGCTAGTAACAGCGGTGCGGCGTCTCGACCACCGTGGGCTGCCCCTGGACGGCGCTGCCTCCGAAAGATTCACACCAAAGGAGACGCTGGACAATGGAGGCGACGGCCCGAGCCACCTCCTCGAGACACCTTGATCGGAGACAGCAACACCAGGGGCATGACACCAGGGACTCCCGTACCTCTGGGAGACCACGCTCTGGACGGTCCTCAATCAATAGGCCGGGAGCAACGCCCAGAGGATCAGGGAGAGAACTGTTTGGGGCGGCTGAACCACCGGAGCTGACGCCAATTAATGGATCCCTCCATCCTGCCTTCTGCCCACTCTCACCCATCTTTGCCCATTCTCTCCCCCACAGGACATAACGGGCCTGGGTGCTAGCCACAGTGGCAGAGTGGCTGGGCCTTACACCTGCTACCCCATAGAGGTGAGAGCTCTATGGGGTATGCCTCACCCAGAGTACGTTCTGGACCACCTCCGGAAGCAGAGTCACAACCCATCGTGAGAGGATGAGGAGTGGCCTGCTTCTGGGGGTTCGCCCGGCCAAGTGGCAGTGGCAGGGCGACGATCCAGATACGCACCTACCCGACTCGACCCTCCTGCAAATTCACCATCCGGGGGACAGCCTTCCCGGATCCACCTGTGACTATGCTCGTTCAATACTCTAGCATAGCACTGCACGCCCTCAGGGGTTCCCCACTCTCCTGGGTGCGACCCGCCTGCATCACATCCAATCTTGATGACGGACCCAACCACTGGGCCTCTGAGAGATGGCCAGGCAGGGTCAGGGGCCTCCAGCATAAGCCCAACAAGAGGCCCCTGATTAAGTTCTTAGTTAAGTTTTTTGTGGGGTTAGGGAGGGGGGAGGGAGGAGACTATGGTTGTGCGGGAAAGGCACGCCTTCCAGCCACCATAACGCATGCCAGGCCCACGGCCGTTCGCGACGGCGTACAACGAGGACCAGTCGCCGATAACACCCAGTGGCGTACTGACAAACGTCCCATCCCTAGGATGGTGGGGAATGGCAGAAGGTGCACAGACAGAGGGCCGTATCGTCACCGGGAGTGTCATCTCCGCTCTGTACAGGCGGTGAGACGCTCCGACCCTCTGTTCTCCCCCGGAGGACCCGGGAGCAAAGGTGCGCACCCTCCCATGCTAAGGCTGGTCTACCTGAATGCAAGGTCCGCAGCTAACAAAGCTCACCTCATTCGTGACCTAGTGGAGAGTGAGCATGCGGACCTGGCCTGCATCACGGAAACCTGGCTGGGCCCAGAGGGGGGTGTTCCTCTGGTAGACCTCTGCCCGCCAGGTTTCCAGGTACTGCACCAGCCCCGGGCTCATGGGAGGGGCGGGGGAGTGGCAGTTATCATCAGGGAATCCCTTAGCCCGCGAGAGACCACCGTCCCTCAGATGGTCGGGTGTGAGTCTCTCCTACTGAGATTCGGCCCAGGGGCGCAGTTGGGTCTGCTGCTGGCGTACCTACCACCTAATCGTGCAGCGGCGGCCCTACCCGAGCTACTCGATGTCCTCTCAGGGTTGGTGGTTGAATTCCCAAGACTCATGGTCTTGGGCGACTTTAATCTACCGTCCCTGGGAGGATCGTCCGAACTGGCTCGGGAGTTCATGGCTTCCATGACGGCCATGGACCTGCTGCAAATAATTTCTGGGCCGACTCATGAGAGAGGCCACAACCCAGACTTGGTGTTCTTGTCTGGACGGTGGCGTGATGATGTCGGTGGGGGTGCCACAACTATTACGCCCCTGTCATGGACCGATCACCACCTCCTGCGGCTAGACTTCCCCCTTGCCACCCCCCACCGTGGGTGCACGGTGCCAGTCAGATGGTACCGCCCTAGGCGCCTAATGGACCCTGATAAGTTCCAGGCAGCGCTTAGGGACTCGCATGCACCCCCTGCTCACAGCTCGGCAGAAGCCTTAGTGGATGCCTGGGAAAAGGCAGCCACGGAGGCTCTGGACCGAGTTGTACCCTTGCGGCCTCTGACCCGGCGCAGATCCCAGCGAGCCCCATGGTTCACCGAGGAGCTCCGGGAGATGAAGCGTCGGAGACGGGGCCTAGAGAGCCGTTGGAGGTCCAGTCGATCCGAATCCGACCGATTGCGACTAAGAATCCTCACCAGGTCTTATCTCGCTGCGATAAGGGTGGCAAAATCCAACTACTTTTCCACCCTCATCGCGTCCGCAGATAATCGCCCGGCTGCCTTGTTCAGGGTGACTCGCTCCCTATTAAACCAAGAGGTGAGGGAGGAACCCTTGCAGGGTCGAGCCGAGGAATTTGGTCAATATCTGCTGGATAAAATCGCTCGGATTCGAACTGGTCTGGACTCCAACTGGGCTGAGATGGAAGAACAAGACATGGACAGTCTTGTCGACGTCATCTGGGAAGAATTTGATCCTGTAACTCCTAAGGAAGTGGACAGGATTATGAGAAGGTTGAGCTCCTCCACATGCTTACTGGACCCGTGCCCTTCCTGGCTGGCCTATACAGCTCGAGAGGCGACACGAGGCTGGTTCCTAGCGGTCATCTCTGCTTCTCTGAGTGAGGGTCACTTCCCCACCGCCTTGAAGGAGGCGGTGGTGAGACCTCTCCTCAAGAAGCCCACCTTGGACCCATCCTCTTTGAATAACTTTCGTCCAGTCTCCAATCTTCGCTTCCTTGCGAAGGTTGTTGAGAGCGTGGTGGCGCACCAACTTCCTCAGATCCTGGATGAAGCGGTTTATCTAGACCCGTACCAATCGGGTTTCAGGCCGGGCTACAGCACGGAGACGGCATTGGTCGCTCTGATGAATGATCTCTGGAGAGCCCGGGACAGGGGCCATTCCTCTGTCCTAGTCTTATTAGACCTCTCGGCGGCTTTCGATACCATCGACCATGGTATCTTGCTGCGACGCCTCAGGGGACTGGGAGTGGGAGGCACGGTTCTACGTTGGTTCTCCTCCTTTCTCCAGGGTCGCTCGCAGTCGGTGCTGACAGGGGGACAGAGGTCGACCCCGAGGCCTCTCGCTTGCGGAGTCCCTCAGGGGTCGGTCCTCTCGCCTCTCCTGTTCAACATCTACATGAAACCGCTGGGTGAGATCATTCGCAGTTTTGGAGTAGGGTACCATCAGTATGCTGATGACACCCAGCTTTTTATCTCAACTCCTAACAATATCAGTGATGCCCTAGACGTGATGTCCCGCTGCCTGAAAGCGGTCCGGGAATGGATGGGGAGAAACAGGCTTCAACTGAACCCGGACAAGACTGAATGGCTGTACGTACCGGCAAGCCAGGAGAGTCAGAACGTCCCACTGCTTAACATTGGGGACAAGTTACTTCCCCCGGCTGATAGGGCCCGCAACCTGGGTGTCCTCCTAGACTCGCAGCTCTCCCTGGAAGACCACATTGGAGCTGTGACCAAGGGGGCCTTCTCCCGGGTTCGACTAGTTCGCCAACTACGGCCTTATCTAGACCTGGATTCCTTACGTACAGTCACCCATGCCCTTGTGACATCTCGCCTAGACTATTGTAACGCTCTCTACATGGGGCTGCCCTTGAGATCCACTCGGAAGCTTCAACTGGTGCAAAGTGCGGCGGCACGGACACTCTTGGGAGCCTCCCGATACTCCCATATCACACCTCTCCTCCGTGCGCTGCACTGGCTTCCGGTTGCCTTCCGTGTGAAGTTCAAGGTGCTAACAATGACATTCAAAGCCCTACATGGCATGGGTCCGGACTACCTACGGGAGCACCTTCTGCCGATGTCAGCACCCCACCGTCCTGTGCGCTCCCACAGAGAGGGCCTCCTCAGGGTGCCACCGCTCAAGGAATGTCGGCTGGTGGCCCCCAGGGGGAGGGCATTCTCAGTGGGTGCGCCAGCCCTCTGGAACACCTTACCTACCGAAATCCGGATGGCCCCTGACCTCCGTACCTTCCGTCGCGACTTAAAAACTTTTTTGTTCCAGCAGGCTGGCCTGGCATGATAGCGTTAATTGGGGTCCCAGTTTGTGTGCATTAGTGTTTCTTATTATTTTATTGTTCGGTCTGTATACCTTCCCTTCCTCTGTACACCGCCCCGAGTCCCTCGGGAGAAGGGCGGTTTATAAAAACTAATAAATAAATAAAATAAATAAATAAATAAAATCAACCATGTCTTTAAGAGAAATAGAAGATAATAATCAAATGTAAAGCGTGCAGTTCTATTTACAATATGCTTCATACAAAGATTTGGTCAGATTGAAGACTTCTGGTTTTGCGTGGTAGCGACCGGTCGTGGGCTTGTAGATTCTCCACACCCCTGCAGCTATCGCCCTGCCAGGGGACCCTAAGTGGGTCTAAATCACCCCAGAGAGACAGCGAAGAAAGAAGGGTGCCCCAGCGATTCTGTAATGATGGCTGTCATTCCTTTCGACTTGGGGAAAGTCATCTAACCCAACAGGAGAAAGACTGCCCATACTTCATTGACCTGCCCAAGCTACTTGCAACCGAAGTCCAAAAGTACTAACCAACACAACTGTGAACAGCATGCTTGAAACTGATAAGGAATTTGATCTTCTCTGTTCTATTCTATATTAAATTTCCTGGAAAAGATCCCCAAGGAGCAAAATACCTCCGAAAGGGAAGGACGGAGATTTCAGCCCCACCCTTATACTGATGGAAGTGGTGAATATTTTTTTTATGGGGGATCAAAATATATGGAAGTGAAATATATGGAAGTGAAATATATGGAAGTGAAAACCTGAAATGTAAAACTTAAATCTGGATAAATCTAAAATTGTTGAATGGTTAAGGCTCTCATTCTAAAGATAATTGTTCATTTTGGAAATTGAAAAACAAATAGATGCTAACACCTAGTGGTGAATGAAGACTATGACAGCTATGACTTTAAAAAAAGACTTGGTAAAATCTGGGAAAAGCTAATCTGTGTTTGTAACCCTCAAACCTTTAACAATAAAGAACAGCTATGACAAAAAAAGAATAATCTGGGCTGTAGACAAAGAGAGAATTATAAATTTCAGGGGAAAAAATCTTTTTTGAACTATTTGGATTACAAATATCTATTTAATCGGGACTCTAAAGCTATTTGCAGAGAAAAGAAAAGAAGACAAAAACTCAAATTCTTGGCCATCATGCATCAGAGACATATAGAAAGAACATATCAAGAAAACATAAATACTCCACAGGAGGAGATATATAGTATACTGCAACTAATTCAAACAACAACAATTTTAAACTATAAAGAAATCCAAAATAACTTTGAAAATATAAATCAATCTATTTCAAAGTTAACTCTACAACAAAAAAATTTCCCAGAAGGGAAGGAGAAGGAGCAGATAAAACAAATAAATGGATATAGAATTGAGAATAGAGACTTAAAGATGGAATTTAACAAAACAAGGAAACATGATTTAATTCTAGTGGAAAAAATTCACAAGAATTGGAAAAAAAACTTATCCCTTTAGACTACAAAATAAATTTGAGGACAAGAAAACAGATTGTAGAGATGTAGAGACTGTAGAGATGTAGGCACTGTAGAGATGTCAGGAACATCGGAGAGAAAGGAAATGATAAGAGAAACAGAGAGAAAGAAAATGAAAAAGAATTTCAACAAAAATGGAAAGGCAGAAGCCCCGTACAAAGACACTTCATCTGATTTACTTTTTATGTCTACAGTAGGGATATATATTTTAAGTAGTATGTTATTTTTTATGTTTCTTTATTCTTGCTCTCCTTTCTTTTTTCACAGTTTTATCTATTCCTTAAGAAATGTAAAAGTGCTGAGATGGTTCATATGGAAAAAATAGAGTTAAATTTTTAAATGTAATTAATTTTTGAGAAACTCTTAACCAGTAAGAATACTTAGAATTTTGTGGGAGAAACAAACTAAACTAAGGACTATAACAGGATCTATGATAAGGCAACCAGAATGATAGGATCGAAAAGAAATATTACATTGATGTGATTATTATTTTTAGGAATATTGGGGGAAATGATATATTTAATTGTTATCTATCAAAACAATAAGAATTGTATTAACTCAATGTTTACAAAAGAGGATATTTTGGGGAAAAGAGGAAATCAACTAAAAGCATTATGTGGATTATGGATTATAGAAATCAATTGTTTGTGATTGTTTTACAAATGTAAACCCAGACAACATACTGTTCAGCAATTATTAAGTGATTTATGTTTAAAAATATAAATAAAATATATTACAAAACAACAACAAAGTTCCGGTAAGGTTCATGCAGGAAAATTATGCACTTACTTAGTTGACATATACATATACATATACATATACATATACACATACATACATACATATATATACTGTATGTATATATACATATATACATATATACATATATACATATATACATATATACATATATACATATATACATATATACATATATACATATATACATATATACATATATATATATATACATATATATATATATATATATATATATATATATATATATATATATATATATATATATATATATATATATATATATATATATATATATATATATATAAAATTGAAATTCACCAACATAATCTGAAAATACACTGGGAATCTGTTCAAAGAATACTGCAAATAATGAGAAGCTCTATCTGTCTTCATTTTGTGTCTTCAAAGATTATCCAGTTTCTCTCTCTCTCTCCCTCTCTCCCTCTCTCTCTCTCTCTCTTTTGAAAACATGGCTAGGTTCATATAATTTCCAGCATAGAAAATGACATTTAGAAAGGTTATTATTATATTTTTCCCTTATTTATTCATCTGGTCCTTGAACTCCACCCCAAACTCAAATTCTTTGCTCAGCTGTGGATTTCTTTTAACAAACAGAACAGTGAAATAGGGGTGGAAAAAAGGAAATCAGCAGCAATTAAGACACAAGGCGAAGCTGAAATGGGTAGATTCCATAAATATTTGCAATGCAAGCTGTGAGAGGGTTCTTGCTGAAGTATTCCACTATGGTCAGGCATATGTTTAAGCTTTCTTCTTTAACCAAGATTAATCATAGTGTTGGAAAATACGTAGGTGGTAGGAATTAGTGCTGGGTAAACTTCCTCACTTCATTTTAAAAATGGGCTTTTGAAATCAATGTTCTTTTTTCCCTCTTCCCCCTCTCCCTGCCCCAACCCTGTTGAGAAATGTGAAAAATATCCTTACTGGCAATGATTTCATTATCAGGAGTCATAGCTCTCCCAAATACTTCCCATTCCTTATCTGTCTCAGCTCCTTCTCTTCCTACACCACCCATCTTCCCTTCCTTATGGGAGACACTAATCCAGGACCTGCCTCTAATAATACTGTTAGATACTGGGTTTGTTGCTTGATTGACGAGACGAGGCGAGTGAGTTCAGCAAGAAACATTCTTTATTTGGTTGCAGGAACTGAACTGAGAAACAGGGCTGCGAATGCAGCAATTTATATCCTGGCCTCTAGGCAGCGCCCAATAGCAACCTATTGCCGCCCTAGAAGCAGCCAATGGTGGTGCTGGAGATGGGTTGTCTGAGGAGCTGGGAGCTGTTAGCCAGCTTCCCTGCTTATGCAACCTTCCCGCAATTAACCCCACATGATATTCCTAAGCAAAACAAAGCCCAATACATTACAAATATCTCTATTGTTTTTGATCCTCAGCATGTTGAAACAACACTGTGGGCCTTGAAAGGTGTTATTTTCCAGGGCATTTGAACATGCAGTAGATTTATCCAAAGCCTCAAAAACCAAGGTTTGTCTGGCTCATTTTAGTACTTAAATCAAAAAGAGAAGCTGCTGCACGGAAAAATGGCAGTGAAATAATGCTTCAGTATCTGTGTGATAGGATTGTGTTCTCTACCACACATTTGGACTTTCAGAACATGGGAAGCCAGTGTTCATTTCTTAGTTTCATCCTCTGTCCCACAGTATTTTTTTGTATGAAGGAATAGCCCCTGGAAAAGAAAAGAAACAATTATTCCTCAGAATCAACTTCTAGCATCAATTTTTAGACAAGTGCTCAAACTGCAATCCAAAACCCACTTATGTATCACCGGGTGCCGGGTGGGTGTGGTCTGCTGGGTGGGCATGGCTATGGTGGTCATGGCCAGGGTGGGCATGGCCAGCTCAATGTTGCTTCTAGGGAGGGATGCCTGTGGGGGTGGGCAGGGTTGGGAGAGATCCAGGGGTCTCTGGTGGGCAGGGAAGTGGGTAGGAGGGCAACTTGCTCAGCTGACGGCTTGGGGGGAAGGGGGCAGCTACACCCCCTCCCAAATGCTGCCGTCTCATGAAAGCAGGATGAAAACTCCAAAAAGTGACAAGGAAAAAAAGTTAAAACAGAAGAGTGTCTCACAATGGGGGGGCATGGGAAGATGCTCCTGAACCCCGCAGCTCTTCTGAGGTGGGGAGGAGGAGAGTGGGGAGGGGCTGTGCTGGGATCAGGGCTCCTTGTGCCTTCCGCTGCCCACCTGCGCACTTCTGCTGCAGATGCCATGGCTCCACTTGCCTGGCAGGGCGGGGGGGCACTTACACTCAGGGACGAATGTGGGGCTGCTGCCTTGCTTGCTGTGCTGTGGCTGTGCTGTGCTGGGCTGGGCGCAGAGCCTTCTTGCTGCTTCTTCTGCTGTGGACATCAGGAACGCCCACCCCACCTACTGCTTGATCCGGGGTAGCTGCCTTGGTGCACCGGGATGCCTCCCTTCAGGCTTCCTTGGCCTTTGCCCCCTCCAGGCTGGGGCTGGTCAGATTCCCTCCAATGGGCAGTGCTGCACCCATCCCCAGCCAGTCCTCCTCCTTCATCCTCCTCCTCCTTCTTTTGCAGGTGGACTGTGGTTACTGACCCAGGTGGCACCTCTAGCTCCATGCACCCTCAGGCAGAGCAGCCGGGCTCCCCTCCAGCCTCCATCTGCCGAGGCCCAGGTTTGGCATGCCCAGGTGGCCAGCGAAGGGCTGGAGAGCACGGGACAGCAGCAGCTGCCCTGGGATGAGGGGTAGGTGGGGTGGGCGCTACCGATCTCTGCAAGGGAAGAAGTGGCAGGGAGGCTACGCGCCCAGTCCAGCCCAGCCCTGGCATTACATGGAAAACAAGGCAGCAGCCCCATGTGTGTTCCCATGCATGAAAGGCATCTGCAGCAGAAGAGCACAGGCAGGAAGCCACTGCGGTTCTGCTTGCCTGGAAGAGCAGGGACACATTCGCGTATGGGGATGCACGTGAACTGGCCATGGAGCCCCGTTGGCACAGACGGAGATGGCCCAGGACAGCCAGAAGGAAGCCCTTGCCCGGCCTGGGCCCATCCACTCAATGGGTCTGAGAGAGGTGGCTTCTGCTGCTGCTCTGACTGGTCAACCATGCAGGGAAGCAGGAGGAGGTGGAGGGGCAGCCGGGGGTCTGGAGCCACCTCGGCTGCTTGCTGGCAGCCCGAGGCAGCGGATCTCGCACACCAGCTGCCACCTCCTGCTTCCCTGTGTGGTTGGCTGGTCAAGGGACTCAGAACAGCAGGAGAAGGAGCAGCAGCTACCCCCATCACAGCTGTGTAGACAGGGCCTGCACCAGGTGAGGGCTCTTTTCCGGCCATCCTGGGGCCGTCTCTGCCCACGCCGATGGGGCTGCAGTGCAGAAGGGAGATGGTGGCTCTGATTCCCCCCTGCCAGCCACCCCCCAGCCCCCTGTCAGGTGCCCCTTCTATGCAATCCTACCTGACTGCAGTGTGGATGAGAGGCTCGGCTGGTGGGGGGGTGGCTTTCCTCCGTGGAGGCATCCCATCCCTCCCCTCCCAGCCAGACCCCCTCGCCTTCCCCCAGCCGGGACCTGATGACCCCTACCCTCCTGCACCCACCCCAGCTGACCCCCTGAGCAGCCCAACCCAACCAAGATGGAGGGAAGGCGAGGCAGAGAACCAGTTGTTAAATGATTTGAAACCCACCACTGGTCACTTCCAAAGGCAGCTTACTCACTTTCCTGCCAAAACTGCTCCTTTTATAGGTTCCCTCACCCCACCTGGCTCTCACAGATGTTTGCGGACTCTGCATGCATGTTTCAGACCCCGTCCGACGAATCACCCAAGGATTGAAACCGGAACGGGAGCTGGTTCTTCTAAGCCGTGTTTATTATCCGCATAAACGTTCGCTCAAAGACAAATGAAGTCAGCGTTGACTTTACAGCACAGTCAACGCTGGTTAAATAGCCGGCAAGGCTAACTCCCACCACCACACCCTAATTTACACCACCATGCCCCCACCCTACTTAAACCCCGCCTCCCATGGTTCCCTCCTTTTGGCTGCCGTCCCACCACCAACGCAGCCGGTAAGTTACCCCCCAGCCTAAGCCTCCCTCTTTTCCCCCAGAGTTCTGCCTTGACTCTTCTTTCCCCTCACCACCCCAGACCGCCGTGAGCTGCTCGCTAAACCCCTTCCCGGCCCACCGGTTGTCTCTGTCACCCCCTGACCCACCCAGGCACCCATTCCTGCCCTGCGGCTCGGGCGCTGGGCAGCCACCGCCCAGTCCTTCGCACGGCCCCTTCCCGGCCTGTAAGCAGCTTCTGTAGCCCGACTGGCTGGTCCGCGGCCTCCCCAGCTGACAGGCGGCCCGCCGCTGCGCCGTTCTTCTTGCTGGCCCATTCCCCGACCCGTCGGAATGGCGTGGGCGTGGCCAACCGTCTCTGGAGCCCGGCAGCATAGCGAAGAGGCGAGGATGCCTGCGAACAACTTCGCGGCCTGGTAAGTTGCTCCGTGCAGTTACCGGGTCGCTGGGGAGGGCCGCGTGCTGTCCCGGCCCTCCAGGAGACGACGGGCGACGGCGGGAGGCTCTGGGGCCTGGTGGGTTGCCGCGGGTCGACGGGCGACGGCGGGAAGCTTCGGGGCTTGGTGGGTTGCCGCGGTCGCCAGAGTGCTGGGAAGGGCCAAATGCCGTCCTGGCCCTCCGGGAGATGACTGGCGCCGGCGGGAGGCTTCGGGGCCTGACGGAGCGCTCTGCGGGAGCCTGGCGGCGTGGTGAGTCACCCCGCGGCCCGTCCGAATGTCGGGCGTGTTCGGCCCGACATGCCGCCCCCCCTACCAAGGGTCCTCCTGCAGATGTAGAAAACAGGGTTATAGCATCATTCACTGTGCACACACCCCCAGGACCCCCACCCCCCGGCCTGCCAGGGTGGGCTCGGTGGAACGCCCGGATCAAACGTGGAGCATGGACATCCTCCCGCGACACCCACGTTGCCTCCTCCACCGGGTACCCCTTCCACCGAAGGAGATATTGTAGGGCGCCCCTCCGCACTCTGGAGTCCAAGACCTCCTGCACCTCATATTGGTCGGCGTGAACCGGTCCGGGACCCCCCTCCCCTGCTGCCGCGGTAGCCGCTGGAGCAGGTTTCAGCAGGCTACTATGGAACACCGGGTGGACCTTACCCAAAAACTTAGGCAACCGCAGCCGCACCGTTACCGGGTTTACCACCTGCACCACCCGGAACGGCCCGAGGTATTTGGGTCCTAGCTTACGGCACGGGACCTGTAACCGTATATACTTGGTGGACAAGTAAACCAGGTCCCCCACCCGCGGTGTAGCAAAGGGTTTTCGTTTTTTGTCCGCCTGTGCTTTGGTCGCCACGGCGGACCGCTCCAACGCTTCCTTCGCCGCCCCCCAGGCAGCCGTGATTTGACGCATCCAGTCAAGCGGTGAGCACGGAGACGCCTCTTCCTGAGGGCATTCACTGAAAGGAACGAACTCGTGACCAGTGACCACCCGATATGGAGAGAAGCCAGTACTACTGTGAACTGCGTTATTGTATGCGACTTCAGCAAGCGCTATCAGGTCTACCCAGTCCGTCTGCCGGAAAGAAACATAGCTCCGTAAATAGCGTTCAACAGCAGCGTTGGCTCGTTCTGCAGCCCCGTTGGTACTGGGATGATAGGCGGTACTCAATCCCTGGGACGAGCCGATATGACACAGGAACTCTCTCCAAAACCGGGCTGTGAATTGCACCCCTCTATCCGAAATCACACGCCGCGGCACTCCATGCAGTCGGTATACTTGCGTGAGGAACATCCAAGCCAAGCGACGGGCTGATGGTAACCCCTTACACGGGACAAAGTGTGCCTGTTTAGAAAACAGGTCAACTACTGTCCAGATAACGGTGTGACCCTTACTCTCTGGGAGGTCCACAACGAAGTCCATGGCGATGGCCCGCCAAGGCCGGGTTGGGTCAGCTACCTGTTGCAACAACCCCAAAGGCTTCCCAACTTGGGGCTTTGTAGTGGCACAAATATGGCAACGCCGTACGTACTGCTCGATGTCACTCTTCATGCGAGGCCACCAGAATTGACGACGTGCCAGATGTAAGGTAAGTTACATCTGGCACGTAAGTTGCTCCGTGCAGTTACCGGGTCGCTGGGGAGGGCCGCGTGCTGTCCCGGCCCTCCAGGAGACGACGGGCGACGGCGGGAGGCTCTGGGGCCCGGTGGGTTGCCGCGGGTCGACGGGCGACGGCGGGAAGCTTCGGGGCTTGGTGGGTTGCCGCGGTCGCCAGAGTGCTGGGAAGGGCCAAATGCCGTCCTGGCCCTCCGGGAGATGACTGGCGCCGGCGGGAGGCTTCGGGGCCTGACGGAGCGCTCTGCGGGAGCCTGGCGGCGTGGTGAGTCACCCCGCGGCCCGTCCGAATGTCGGGCGTGTTCGGCCCGACAGCATGAAGAGCGGAGGAGCCCGGCCCTGTGTCCCTCTGTCTGTGGCAATGGCGCGCATGCCCACAGGATGGCTCTGCATGCTGCCTGTGGAATGCGTGCCATAAGTTCGCCACCACAATTCTAGATAATGCACCAAATCTTTACATATAAAACTGTAGAAGACTAATGATCCTGACCCTGACCCTTTCCAGAGAAAGTTGTCTGGGCTGTAAATTATGATGTTTAAGGAACATAGCAAGAAAAAGGCATGTGTGGACAAGGAAACAAAACTAGCAAAGGGATCAGATCAAAGGTAGGGTGGAGGAGGGGAATGTCTAGAGAGGCAGAGAATCTGCAGAAGTCCAGGATGGCGACTTGACTTGACTTCACTTTCACATTCCTTTTGGCAAGCTGAAATGTGCTGATGCAGTGGAAGACCAAGCAGAAAAGAGGGGGGGAGGGCCTTAAAGGGGCCTTCTGAACATGCTGAAAAAAGTAGAGGTGATCAAAGTTTGCAAAGGGGAGACTATCAAATTAGAAACCAGAAAAGACAACCATTCTCATTGAGCTCCAAACCAGAAAGAACAGAAGAGTTTGCTAATGCATGAATGGCAGAATTGTCTATAATATCCAAGTTAACAATAGCAACCTTATCTTTCGCTTCTGCAAACTGATGGTTGTAATGATTTGCAATTAAACATCCATAGATCAGCTTCAGACATTTTCTTTATCTTGCTGGCACTGATCTAAGCCATAAACCATTCAAGTTAACAGGCAAAAATAGAGGTGGGTTTCTCCCCCCCCCCTTCAATAACACCAACTGTACTGGGTTGCAAAATACTATCACTTTGCTTCATATCTGTTTCATACAGCTGCCCATGCCAAGTGTTTCAGTTGCTGACACAATTTCCTTTGTTAGCAAGTTTGCACTTCCAATTGCATCCATCATTGGTCACACCCACTTTGGCACAATCTATTGAGTGTGTGCTTGTTTATGTGTACATTGTATAATGCAAATATATTTCATCTGTGTCAAGTTCTTCCAGCTAAGGATCATATTTCTCCAGAGCATCACTATGAAAGCTATATTTCTGATCCCAGTCTGTAATTGAAGATTAAACTCCTTGAAAAATTTGGCCAAAAATATAATTAAATAACACTCCAAGTTTCAGATGATGAATATGATACTCCTCTGAGCTTGACAGTTAACAGCTCTGAAAAAAAAGCATCCAGATTTTTTAAAAAAAATTCAATACAAGCTCATTCTACAGCTGAAGCTGGAGATGCCAGCTCACTCTTGTGTGAAGAGTACTATATATCATGTAGCCTGGAAAGCACAGATTTCTCCCCTTCCCAGATACACACACAAGAACTCAGAGCTTCCTTCTCCACAGAGGCCACCAAAAATCTCCTACTTGATCTTTGTTTCCCTTGCTGAAGGCGCCATATACACCTCTCGTTGTCTGCAGCCAAACAGGGGGAACAAGCAGCTTTGAAAGAGAACAAGTGGCAACCAAACTCCTACTAAAAGGTGCATGACAAAAGTGACTTCATATCACAATAGGCAATTTTTAGTTCAATATCAAAGTCGTGGAAGACTGGAGATCAGAGATAAGCCACAGCCCTTGGTAAGGGGGAGCTACAAATGAAGAAGCGAATGGAGAGAGAAATATTTTTTCCAGCTAAAAATAAAATTGGTCTTTGAGGATCTGTGAATTCTGAAATGCTTAGTAGCCTATAAAAGGAAATAAAAGGATAGTATAGAAATATGAGACCTGTATGGCCCATTCCTAACCCTTTTCGTATGATAGTAGTTTACAACTTTCAGAATGTTTTGTAGGCACTCTTGCAAAAGAGCTGCCATAGTGCTACCCCATTCACAAAACAGCTGCCATGGGGACACGACAAGTTATAAAGCACTAATTTGCTAGAATGCCAGCTGCCATCCCCTTCAACCCCATTCCAATGGGACACTTACCCTGTTTATCTTCATCCCTTTTTAGAAAGGTGGGCATACTTCCAAACAAAGTATTGGACTGCATCTGCTCAGCGTTTTCTTTTCCTAAGAAAACCTAGGAGACCTCTTGGATCCCACATACATCTTTGGAAATAAAGATGAAACTGGAGGCTGACACATTGCTTTCCAGCAGACAATTTCCATTTTGACAATAAAAATGAATGTTTTAAAATGTAACAAAAAATTGGGGGGAGCTGGAAGCCTCACAAATGCCAAAGGCTCCATGTTCTTTATCCCTTTTATATTCCCAGTAGAGGAATATAACAAGAGGCCTTTTCAGATTTTGATTTGACTGAATGACAACTTGAAGGTAACTTAACCAAGGAACTATGAATGTAGCCCTACCCACTATTTTCCCCAATTTCGGTAAATTGAGCTTGTAAATCTGAAGGGAAACTTTACTCAAGGGATCTGGGATCTAATAAAGGAAGATTAAGAAGGATTCCTGACTAATACTGTGTGTTGTACTTGTGTTCAAGCGATGCAGGTTCTACAACTTTCCTCCAGACCCTGTCAAAACCCTTTCCCCCCTCTTTCCCTAATTCCCTTTTTCCCTTTCTGGGTTCTGCCATTCTATTGGGGGAGAGGGGACGTATGGGTACTCTACAATGTATTTCCTTTACTTTGTTTTTTCCTCCTTTGTAGTATCTCTTTCGTGGGGTGAGAATGGAAAGTGCCTCCAGCCATCTGCCTTATCTCTAGGCAGAGGGAAGAAGCCATGGAGAGACCTGACAACCTTAAGAGCGGCACCTTATTGGTTCTTTCCCACAACAATTTGACACCTTTGGATTGGCTCTGTTTGAACTGACCAGATGGACAGTTGGGGTGGGGTTTGGATTCCCTACTTTGAATTAACTGTTTTGCTTTGGTTTTCTTAATTATCCAGCATGCGTCACAAATAACATCTCACGTTCTTTGTCCTTTTATAAAATCAGTTTGAACATCTGGCATCTCTTTTTCCATGATGATCTTAAGTGTTATTTTGCTAGCCTGTGAAATTAGGGATATTGTACAATAGTTTGTATATTCTGTTAAGTTTCTTTTTTGGTATTAGAATGTAGATTGATCTCTTCCACTGTGTTGTTATTCAGATTTGCTGACATAGCTTAGTTAGAAACATTTTTGCTTCTTCTTCTTCTGTTGCTTGCCATATTTACATTCTTACAGTGTTCTAACTTGGTAACATCTGGAGTGCTGATCTAACTTCATCTTCTAGTACTTGAAGTTCTTATAGGAAGGGAATATCTTCTAAAATATCTTAGACGTTGGATGTTTTCATCTCTACAGTATTTCAGTAAACCGCTTACATAGTTGTTTAATCTCCTTTGAGTCAGTTTTTATCTATCCATTGGCATCCTTTAGCATAGCAATTTGAAGCTGGAGCCTCCTTCTGCATTCAGAGATCTTTTGAAAGACTTTCCTTATTTTTCCATATCTCCTTCCATCTTTAATGTCTTTACAGAGGTTGTTGTAATACTATTGTTTATTTCTTCTAACAACTCTCTGAGACTCTTTATTAAGTTACTTTCTGAGATTCTTATATTTCTCGTCTCTGACTTCCATTTTCTTAGCAATTTCCAGTTTTTCTCACATCCAGTTTGCTTTCTTCTGTTTCTCTGTTTTGGGCAGTTCTTTTTCACATTCATCCTTAATAAACTTTTAAGTTCATTCCACAATTCCTCTGGGTTTTTTTTTTCAATGAGGTCTATGACTTCAAAATGATTCCTGATGTTCCTCTTGGAAATGGTGGGTATATGCTCAAGATCATATCATGGAGACTAACTGTGGTTGTTTTTTTTCTTGTTTAGCTTAAACGTTACCTGAACTTGCACATGAACAGTTGTGATCTGTTCCACAGTTAGCATCTAGCCATATCTTTGATGCCTTAATTGAACTCCACCACCTCCTTTTAGCAATAATGTAGTCAATTTGATTTCTTTATGCTCCATCTGGTGATGCCCATGGCCATCTTTATAGTTTTTTCTCCTTTTAAGAGCCATGATCACTGCCAGTCATTGCCAGCTTTTGAGGGCAATTTATTTCCTCTAACAGATATCAGCAAAGCACCAGTTCAGAGTGTTTTCCATTTGTTGCATTTTCTGAAGGTCACTCCATCTGGGTGCACTTAATTTTACTTTCTGTTCTCTAATACACACTCTTGCCCTGAACCATAATGGCTTTTAGAAACCATAATGCAAAATCTTTACGATTTTTAGGAGAGGCCCTTGGACATACTTCTTTTGATGAATCATGCCTCAAGTAAAGAGAGAAATTAAGAAAACAGGAGGAGTGAAAGGAACTTTCCAGTTATAAGCAATTAGCTCTAATTAATGTTCACATATTGTGCATGGAATTCCAATGACACATTTCTTCAGCAGAAGAGCCATATCAGTAGTACAGCTGCCTAAGATGGGATAGACATCCAATTTGCATTGACCTTGCTTTCTTGATAACCCACAAATCAACCAAATAGTCAATTGGTACACTAAGTATTGTGCTCTGTTTTCAGCCAATTCACAAAATTCCAGAAAATTTAACAATTGGCTCTAACATGTCAGAACAAGGCAGCTGCAGCACATCATTGGTTGTACTACAATTCCCAGGAATAGCTAGGAGAGACAATATCGAGTACTTATTATGTGATCAGTTAATGATCCAGGAGACATTTTCTGCCTCCATTATGTCCCTAATATACTAACTCCTCATAGAATTGGTTGATTTTCTCCCTTCCCCATCATTACACATTTTTGTCATTAATTTATCCAGTGCTACAAGGCTTTTTCATTTTGTTTGCTTAGACCAAAAACATAAAAAACCAAAAAAATGTACTATGCAGAATGACAAGGCTACTGCCCTCCCTCTGATCCTCAGCATACTTTTCCAGAAGCTCTAGGCAATGCTCATGAAATATTTTTAGGTGGGGGGGGGTAGCTGCATCCCAGTGTGAGCTTCCTCAAAGCCAGCATGAGAAGAATGAAGTCAGTTCCCTTAATGGTTAATAGACAACTGCTGCATTTTGGGGAGTTGTCATGATATTGCAAAAAGTATGAGATGAGGGCAGCTGGGAGTAGATAGAATAGGCAGCCCAAAGGTCACAGAGAGAAAGAGAGAGAGACATAACACAAAATAAAGCACATCAAAATTGGAAGAGGTACAGGTGCTGAAATCTTTAAAAGTCAAGATGAGGAAAATGTGCAGGATATAGAAGGGGCTATGAAACCAGAAGAGAAATATAAGAAGGGTCGTCTTGACCTGTTCATTTTAGAGAGTGAACCTGCTCACTCTGATTTGTTGTCAGTGTCACTGCACTGAGCAGAAGCATTTTGATTGAAATGATAACTTGAGTGAAAGGCTTGAGTTGCAATTAGAATGAGTGTGAATATTGCAATGCTTGTGCCACTTTCCTATGCAGCATGCAAGTCTAGCTCAATATCAGTCTGTTACATGCGTTTGCGGTAGTAATGAGTTGAACTAATTTTGCTTCTCAGAATCATGCCTAAACTTTCTTGCTTTGTACTTCATCCTTCTATTCTGGAATATTGCAGAGCATTGACTAGTAAGCACTAGAAAAAGGCTTATAACCAATTAGTTATGAAAAGAACATGTTTTATGCCTTCTCCTGTTAATATGATAGAAGGTAATTCAGTAAAACTATTCTGATTAGACAAAAATATTTCTTCATGCAGGGCAAAAATTAATTTATGGGACTTATTATACAATGCAATGATGGCCCTGCCTGTTTTAAAGACAGAGTTAGAAAAGTCCGTGTTGGACAATGATATTCTCAACAGCTATAATGGAGAAAACCAACATTATTTACATTGTGGGATAAGTCTCATTGATGCAAACCAGACAGTTGTGATAGAGTGAGAAATGGATGAATCTGGTGCAAACTGATAGAGATTTAGCATAAGAAGCTAGAAAATTAAATATAGGTGCTATGAATCTAAGTGTTCAAGGTGGTATGTGAAAGAAGCCAGAAGTTGAGGATGCAGCATCTCTTCCTATGTTAAATTAAACAGGAAATAAAGTAAACACATCAAAAAGGGGGGAAAATACACGGTCACTTAGAAGATAGTGTGAAGCCTGCAAGGAAATCAGATTTTGTTAGCTCATTCCATCCCAGGTGACTAATGGAAGCCCTAATTGGGTTCCACAAGGAACTTGGAGTTGTTCTGAAGCAGGGGTGTCAAACTCAATTTCATTGAGGGCCGCATCAGCATTGCGGTTGCCCTCAAGGGGCTGGGTGGGTATGGCCAGGGTGGGTGTGGCCTACTGGGTGGGCGTGGCTTGAGTGCGTATGGCCTACTGGGTGGACATGGCCAGCTCTACATCATTCGTATCAAGCCTATGGGGGCCTGGGCAGGAGTGGGACAGATCTGAGGGTCTCTGGGCCAGGGCCAAGGCAGTGGGGCCGTTCCCTCACTGTTTCCAGGATGGCTTCGCGGGCCACATGAAACCACTTCACGGGCCGGATCCGGCCCCCGGGCCTTGTGTTTGACATGTCTGTTCTGAAGAGTCTAACGAAGAAAGAGTTAATACTGAGAGCCCAGGTAAAAATCAAAGGGATACAACAGAAACACAGATTTCTCTTCCATTAGTCCATGCTTAATTATCTCTCATCTGGGATAGTGATGAAGACAGTCAGCCTGTCTTTAGGCAAAGTGAAGCATCTCCCTGGGAAGTAGATGCTGGAAGCAGCATAGGAACATGGGTAGCTGCTCCCCCTAAACTCCTAGCCTTTTCCTTCTCTGAAGGAACAGAATTGTGGGCATCACAGCAAATACCTACTAGCTAATCCCAGGTTCCATGGAAGGCACTCTTCTTTTGATCCATCTCAGTTCAGTTGTATATAGAAGAGAAAAAGACACAACCTTGGGCTTTGAAACATTCAGCAAAATGTATTGGGCCAATCCTGGCTAGAAACTCAGCATAAAAGTACCTACATTATTACATTACTATGTCTAAAACTAGTCAGTCTGAGTTACCAGATACTACTGTATGCCAGAAAATCCAGATAAAAACTTGAAGAAACGTGGATTGGAGACCTTCCCTTTCCTTTACTCTTCCATGTTGTTGAAAATAATTCCTTTTTAGCCCCTATCAATCAATCCAAAATGAATCTCTCAACTGTGTTTTCTGAGATATATTTTCTACTTGGAGAAAACAAATGTTCTAATGAGGCTAATAAAAGATTGAAGGGGGAAAGACTCTACTGTCAGTATCCCATTGTGCATTTTCCGTTGCCAAAATGTCTAGGGACACACCCTTCTATTCTTTCCTTTGCATCACTGCAAAGTGTCTGCACTGCAGTCTATAGCAATAAACATGCCAGAGTAATTAATGTCTTTACAACTTGTTACAATCCTCAGATAATGAATCACAAAAGCTAAACATGCGGTCTCACCCTCCTAATGTGTTAATGCTCTAATTATTATGCCTCAATTAAGGGGAAGTCAGTGCTCCTTGCATAGAAGTGCAAGGGGGCTTAAGTATAGGCAGGCCGAAGAGGAAGGAGGAGACATGAAAGGGTGGAGAAAGGAAACCATCATGCTTAATGAGGTTTCATGCTTGGCTTTAGGCAAAGAATTGACAACCCTTATCTTGAATCTCATTCTTAGCTGCACGCAGAACTGAGAACCATCTGGGATGCCTTTGCACTTTCTCTCCTGCCCAGATATTTTTAGGAATGTGCCGTATGTGAGTGAAAAAGGCGGAGTCTCTCAGATGAATCACACATTGCTAGAACAGGTAGAGAGAGGATTCAAGGAGGTAACTGGTTTCCCCAAGCTGCCGGCCAACTAAGCTAGACTACTTCAGCAAAACAAAGCAGCCCTTCTCAGTGAAGCCACTGCAGGGAGGTGTGACACTGAGGTGGTGCTGGGGCAATGTGCCTTCTGGTACCAGTGCTGATCCCAACATTTGTATTCAGTTGCACGAATTTTCATACAGGCTGTTACATTACAGGTGTTTTTATATAATACTTGAAAAATTTGCTTCTATAATTTTAAGTTCTTCTATGATTCAGTCTTGTGGAAAGAGGCAAGATCTGTAAAAGAGAATGTGGGCAAGCATTCATATTTTTTCACAATTGTCTTCTCCCACCTTATGCAGTCCAAAGACCATTAAAGGCATTTTGTCAGACCTACCACAACTTAAACCTCTAAACAATCCTTGGCTCCATTTGTTGAGAAAGGTATAATTTATTAGAGATCAAGTGCATTGCAGTATTGCAAGCCAGAACTGAAAATTGTGTGCCCAAATCCCTAAATTCTACTTTTCACTCCCTTAATTGTCTCTCATTGCTCCCCCCTGCCCCCCAGTTCAGTTAATCTTGCCTAATCCAGTTCAGGCAAGATGTTTTCCTAACAGACAGTCCAAACTGTAGTTTGGTATGTGACTTCCTCCTCCTTCCAGCTGGGTGACCTTGAAACAGTATCTTGAGGAGATACAGCACTTACTTTTGTTTCCCAAAGCATACCCTCCTTCATTCCCCCTCCCCACAGTTCACGGCAGTCTGTCACCACATAGTAGTGAAGCACAAGCAAGCATAAGGTGGCAGCTGATATATCTGCATTGCCAGCTTGCTCTGTCATTAAGTATGGTCTCCAATTATTTCTGGAGGGCAAAATCAGATGACACTATCCTCTACCTGCCCCTAGCCACTGCACTTGCCCTCTAACTTACGTATAGAACACAGAGTACAGAATAACAGAGTTGGAAGGCCTCCGTGAAGGTCTTCTATCTAGTCCAACCCCTTGCCCAAGTAGGAGACTCTATATGATGCTGGACAAACGGCTGCCCAATCTCTTTTAAAAACCCTCCAGTGATGGAGCACGTACAACTTCTGAAGGCAAGTCGTTCCACTGCTTAATTATTATCACTTTCAGGAAATTTCTCCTAAGTTCTAGGTTGGATCTCCCTTTGATAAATTTCCATCCATTACTTTTTGTTCTGTATTTATGCACTGTGCTGAAAGAAGTCTTTGTAGGCTTGCACCAGCTCAAGTACTGTTGTCTGGTTTGCCTTCCACATTCTGGCTTCATCTTTGATGGGCTTCTGCCTGTGGTGGCAGGAACCTGCCTTCAGCTGAATCAGTAGTTCTTGTCTTGCAGCTCTTTGATTTCTGCTGCAGCTACTGAGAGTGGAATTAATTGGCATGGCTTGAAAACTAGTAAAAATGCTTTCGGTTCTTCTTTTTAAATGACTAATTGCTAGTTTTCCTGAGTTACTATTATGCTAGGCTTTTAAAAAAACCAGAAAATGAGAATTACTACTACACCTCTAAAATGGTGCGGCATTTTTTTTCTTCTTTAATTCAGTTCTTAAACAGCCCAGATGAATAAGTGCTGTGCATGTTCACTTGGGCTATTTGAGAAACTAAAGTATTGCTGTGCTTATTCATTTAGGCTATTTGAGAGCTAAATAGGAACCTTTCTACCTCAAGTGATAGGAGGACTATGAACAATAAAGTGAGTAGCTCAAGGAAAGTAAAACAGTAATTAAACATTTCCTCTGGGTTTGAATTAGTGACATTCTGCATGTCAGGCAAATGTTGTAAACACTATGCTCTTGGGACACTGTTGCTAATGTTATTGAAAACCTCATGTAAGGATAGTGGCAGTAAACATTACTGATTCAAACCTGGCAAATGCAAGAAAGAGATTTTTATTTTAAAGCTGATTGTTGTGCCTCCATATACAGTATATATATTTTGATTATAAAATATGACTAGATAGTTGGTTATTTCTTTGTGTTGGCTTAAGAGTTCAGAAGGGTCTTTTGAATGGCACAGGAGAAACTTAAGATAACTTTGATTATTTCATTAAAATTGCCTGGAAATTTCCAGCAGGACACAAAACTCTACCCACAGTCAATGTCTAGAGCCTGGCTAGTCAAGAGTGCTGTCATACACTGCTGGGCATTCTGCATTTATGCTCAGCAGGTGAAAAGAAGTTCTGCTAGCAACTATATAAAAAGGTAAAGGTAAAGGTTCCCCTACACATGCGTGCTAGTCGTTTCCGACTCTAAGGGCTGGTGCTCATCTCCGTTTCAAAGCTGAAGAGCCAGCGCTTGTCCGAGGATGACTCCATGGTCATGTGGCTGGCATGACTAGACACCAAAGGCGCACGGAATGCTGTTACCTTCCCACCGTAGTGGTGCCTATTTTTCTACTTGCATTTTTACGTGCTTGCAAACTGCTAGGTGGGCAGAAGCTTGGACGAGTAACAGGCGCTCACTCTGTTACGCGGCACTTGGGATTCGACCCGCCAAACTGCCGACCTTCTGATCAACAAGCTCAGCGTCCTAACCCACTGAGCCACCGCATCCATTAGCAGCCATATAACCACCCTCTATTTGGCTTCACAGCTGTTATTTTCCCTTCCTGGTATAAAAAACTAGTCTATATATCTGCCCAAATATTACTCTAGAATATGAGTGTCAAACTCGCCACATCATGTGACATGTCGTGACGTATCGCGACTTTTTTTGCATTGACAAAGCTGGGGTGGGTGCGGCCTCCATATGATGCAACCGGCCCGTGGGCTGGCAGTTTGACACCCCTGCTCTAGAATTAATATGTGTCAACATTTCAATATTTTCTTTCTTTTACTTTTTTATAAAAATGAGTCAGAAGATGGGTTGTGTTTGTATTCAAGTCAGGTAACACCATTAGTTTTTGAAATAAAATGTAAATAGTGTCATGCTTTATGCATACTCTACTAATCACAGTTAGGACACTAATATTATATTATTGTAAAGGTCCTCCTCCTCCTCCTCCTCCTCCTTCTACCATTGTTAATTGATGTTGTAATACCATGTTTCCCTGAAAATAAGACCCACCAAGAAAATAAGTTCTAGCCTAATTTTTTTAGGGTAAAGCTAATATAAGCCCTATCCCAAAAATAAGCCCAAGGGGGATGGATGTGGCCAGCACAGGAGGCGGTGAGTGCACAGGGGCTGATGATGTCTGGCAGCAGCAGCAGCAGCCCATGCAATGCAGGTAACTCTGAACATGGAGGCAGAGGCGGGGGGAGGCAGGCAATCTGGACACAATGAACACACAGTGGCACCGGCAGCAGGTGGGGGCAGAGGCATTGGGGGGAGGCAGGTGATCCAGACATGCTCTGCAGCCACCTGGCTCACGGGAGGATTGTGGGAGGATTGTGCAGCAGAGCCAGCAGCAGGCAGAAGCAGAGGCATTGGGGGAAGGAGGCGATCCAAATGCACCACCCACTCTGTCCCACTGTCTCTCAGCTTGCCCCTGACCATGCCAGGGCAGGCAGCCATGTGGTGTGTCAGGATTGCCTGGCTCCCCCGCTCCATGCCTCTGCCTGCTGCCAGTGCCACCATGTGAGCTTCCCATGAGCATCCTGTGAGCCAGGTGGCTGTGCAACACATCCAGATCACCTGCCTCTCCCCCATGCCTCTATCTCCTCCTGCTGCTGGTGGCCACCTTGCAAGCCTCCCGCCAGACAGCCACACAGCATTTCCAGATCACCTGCTCCCCCACCCTTGCCTCTGCCTCCACACTTGGACTTACCTGCCCTGTACCAAGGGGCTGGCAGGCTGTGGCTGCTGCTGGACACCATTGGCCCTTGTGTACTCACTGCCTCTTGTGCGCACACCAGGCATGGGGTGCCTGGCCAGGCTGATTACCCTGCTATCATCTTTCCCTGAAAATAGGTTATAATCCATCCTTTGGTGTCAAAAAATATATATAATACCAGGTCTTATTTTGAGGAAAAACACAGTAGTGTGTCTTTGCTGTTGTCGCTCCATCTTCTTCTGGGTGTGTCACGTGTTATTTGACCTTCTCCTCTTTTTATATATGCTTTGTAAGATATGAAATCTCAAGACATCTTCTCCAGGGGAGCAAACTACTCTATTTCCTGTTTTTGTATGTAATTTAGGATTTTTTCTTATTTCTGATTTTATCTCTTCTGGCAACTCCAGCAGCTTTTCTCAAAGATCTTATTTCCGTGGTGACTAACTTTCTTTTATGTTTTATTGTAAGTGTCCATGTTTGGCACTGGTAATATAGGGTGGGGCTGGATATGCTTTGTATGAGATGCTTCTTTGTGCTGATCGGTTCTGCCTTATGTTGTAGCAGTGGAACAAGCTGTCTCAATGCTTGGCTGGTTTTACTGCATCCTGTGTTAATCTCTTAATCCATTTTACCATCTTTGATGAATATTGTTGCTAGATATTTGAAGTCTAATTCTTGTTTTAATGCTTGTTTTCTCTGTTACTAATTGTAAGGTATGCTTTTTTCTTCCGCTTGCCATTACTTCTGTTTTCTCTTTGCTAGTTCTCATATTATTTGTCTTGTATTCTTGGTTCATGGCTGTCAGATGCTGTTGCAGTTTCTTCTGTAATGCCTGATTGTCTGCAAAGAGTAGTTTGTAGATATTATTTCCATTCTTGGTTTGGCTTCTTTGCTTATGCCTATAAACAATAGTGATAGTACACATCCCTATTTTACTCCACATGTTACTGTGAGGGGATCCAATGTTCTCTGGTTTGTTCTAACTACACTTCTGCAATCATTGTAAAGATTGCAAGTCTTTTTTTGTCCTTCATATTTCACATGGATGACTCCTTGGAATTTTAGACATTTGGACTCCAAGGAATCTGGTGTCCCATAAAGCCTTATTGTGTAAAACTGTATAGGATGTATTGGGAAACCAGAAAAGTAGTTTTTCCCCCCCTATGTTACAATTAATGAGCACATTTTCATTGAGCCTTTGGGCTCAATATTACTTCTCTCTTTGAGTTTAACTGCTAATAGTACGGTTCTATGATTCTTGGTCAAATCACACCTAAACTACTATGTCCAATTCTGGTTGCCACAATACAAAAAGGATGCTCAGGGACTAGAAACAGTGCAGGCTATATTGTGCAAATTGTACAAAGAGTGGTTAAAGGAACTCGGTATGTTTAGCCTAAGGAAGAGAAAGCATGGTAGCAGTATACAAAGGGATATTATAGGGAAGAGAGTTCTCAATTTATTCTCCAGAACACCCAAGGAAAAGAGAAGAACCAATGGGTAGAAGCTTTCACTTGAAGAGATTCAAACTTGAAACAAGAAGTTCCTGATTTTAAGAGCTACTAACCAGTGCAACATTTTAATTTTAATGCTTTTTTATCTGATGTAATACAACTGAAGAATGATAGTTGCTTCCACAGTTCTAATTTTAAATTCCCATTTAGACATCTAGTTTCATTTTCTTATGTGTGTGTGTGTGTGTGTGTGTGTGTGTGTGTGTGTGTTAAGGGCTCCTATTTGGGTTTCATCAGGGAGCCAGTTTGGTGTAATGATTAAAGCATCACGCTAGAAACTGGAAGTCTGAGACTTCTAGTCCTGCCTTGGGCACAAAGCCAGCTGGGTGACATTGGACCAGTCCCTCTCTCTCAGACATAGGAAGGAGGCAAGGGCAAATCACTTCTGAAATCTTGCCAAGAAAACTGCAGGGACTTGTTTAGGCAGTTGCCAGGAGTCAACACACACACACACACACACACACACACAAAAGGCTTTCATTAGGCCATCTAAGGAGAAGACTCCCTCAGTTGCAGAGTTGGGAAGCAAAGGCACTTAAACAGCTGCTGTACAAGATGCGATGTATCTCACAACTTTGTTGTTGTTTACAATCTAAAATACAGGGAAATATGGGCTGTAAAAATCTGAACGATCACTTCTAAGAAGCAGAGTTAATGTTTCCTTTGCTTCTCTCTTCCCCCACCCCCACCCCACTTGGAATTTTTCAGCCCTGATCAGAGAATCTTAGGCAAAAGAGGGCTAATATTGGACACTTCAGATGCAAAAATGTTGGTTCCGATGAAGGTTTCCATTGCTGCTCATGTTCTGATTGATGTCATAAAGAAACCTTTGGCAGTTCCTTACAGCAGGGCTTTTCAACCAGTGGTACACATACCATTGGTGGTACTTTAGCACCAGGCAGGTGGTACATGACCTAGACAAGTGTAGCAGAGGGGATGAGCTGAAGCAGCAGCACTGCCAATGAGCTGAAGTGGCAGCAGCGCCAGAGAAAGAGAGGGAGAAGAGGAGAGGCTTCTGTGAGAGAAACAGTGAGGAGAAAGACAAGAACAGGAGAGGCTTCTATGAGAGAAGCAGTGGGATCAACAAAGGAATAGGCTATGAATGAGAAAGAGAGAGGAGAGGGAGAAAGGAAGAAGGGCCAACCAGCCACATGACCACCAAAGTAGCGGTGTATATCCAGTGGTGGTATTCAGCCATTCGCACCACTTCGGAAGAACCGGTAGCTAATTTTTTGTTGCCCAGGCCCAGAATGGACTTCCGGAAACGGCATCCACATAGAGAACAGGTTGCTCGCATGTTTGAATCCCACCACTGTGCATATTAATTAATACGGATAAATTTGTCATACATTCATCAGTGCAAAGGGAAAATGATTCAGCAAAGGAACCACCACCAAAGAAATTAAAACTAGTACTTTTTTTCCTTCCTTTTTTTTTTAGTCATCAAGTTTTTGACAACTTGCTAATCACTGGTAGTACTTGAATATTGTCATGTCCTAAAAGTGGCACAATCTGTGTAAAGGTTGAAAAGCACTGCCTTAGATCACATGTGCATGAATCAATGGCTAAAAAATTGAATCCCACTGATTCCCCCATTCATTCTTTTGTAATGATCTCTAATCACAAAAAAGAGAATATAACTGCCTAACATAAGCACTTTATCTTCCCTCTCTTCTTAATCTGGCATCAGGTTTATGCTTTGTCTTTTAGTAAACTCTTAGGACAAGGAGGGTTAATTTTCTCAACCTTAGACTGAAAAATAATAGCATTTTTCAGCTTCAGTCTCAACTATTTTTCATACAAGGATCAAGCCTGCTCAGGCGAATCCTCCAGCTCTATTCCACCATAATGTAATTGTGGAAAGGCGGCTGTAACAGTTCCCAGCAAAACTCATTTTAGCCTTCTTTTCATTTCTGTTGTTATAAGTTTTTATTTTGATTTCTGACACTCTTGAAATGCTACCATAGTTTTCCATCTGACTAAAATGTCAGCATTTCCAGAGTAAAAGACCAGATCCCACATTAAGTTCATATCTAGTTTAACAGATCATTTTACTGGTTACGAAGTGACTCCATTAAAAGGAAAGAGATGCAAGAGAAGGCCGGTCTGCTTGTTCATGCATGCATTTATTTTTCATACTAAATAAATTATTATTATGCATATTGCATCACAACATGAGCATCCATTTACCACAAGCCAGGAAAATTATTACTTTGTGTACAGATAATTATTTAAAGCTAGTGCCACTCTCGAACTAATCTTCCTTGCAAGATTGTTGTGAAAATAAACTGGAAGGGTATGTGCTCTTTCAGTATCTTGAAGGAAAAACAGGATATAAGTGGAATTGATGAATAAATAAACTGTAGCACCACCACATAACGCTGTTGCAGCTTGTAAGCCTTCCACTTTATTTTCAGATGAAATTCTTAAGTAGGCAGTCAGAGAATATCTGAAGATGCCCTGATGCAGACAGCCTACTGAAGCCTATTTCCTCCACAAAGTTTAAGGAATTTGCTCTTTGTATATGCCTATGAAAAATATTCTGAACCAATGGAATTGGCCCAGAGAACAAAGAACCATCAGTGCAGTCATATTAAAATAAATATTACCAGCTATATGTCAAAGAAATGTATATATTTAAATATATAGAAGGAACTTATAGAAGGAAATATATAGAAGGAACTATACAGAAGAAACTTTTTTAAAAATACAAAAATCCAATGGAGCAGACATTGATATTAAAATATATAAAGATGACACATCATGTGAATGCATGCTTTTGTCTATTCCTTCACTTGGGTTGACATCCAGGTGGACCATTCTGTTCTGTAAAACATGAAACATGATATAAATATCCTAATTAAAAATGTAACTAAATTAAAAATGCACATGACAGCTTCCTACCTGAGTAAAAAGATTGCTAGCTTGGCCTAATTTCCTTCTACCTAGTGGATTTCAGATGACTGTGAAACAGAATCTGGAATAAAACTAAAACTTTTTCAGCTGGGAACATCGCTAAGCTATTTTAAAGCAAGCTCACAGCATAAAAGAAAAAACTAGCCTACTTTGTTGATCAGTGCTGTTATTACCATTACCAAAAATAACAGTGAAACACCAAATGCTTAATTGTTGTGAATATATTTTAATACTGTAACAATCTGACAGTAGTAATACTGCCTTAAAAGTTCATGAGGTTGTATAGCATCATTTATGACATGCCCTTTGAACAAATGTTTCAGCGTTTCATTGGTGGCCAATAAAATTTTTTTCTCTGTATTGTTTTGCTTAATCCCTTCTCAGAATGAAGTCAACTATTATTCAGAACAGCATTTCCTTAATGCAATGTAATAGAAAAATGTAAGTCAGTTAACAGTATGTGACATATTTCTTAAGATTTCTACCAATTAAACATTTATAAATATGTCTAAATCCAAATTAGTAATACTATGGCAGTTTCATCTTAATATAAGTCATTGTAAAAGATATGTTCAGAACTTGAGCTGGCACAATTCTTTTTGCACACTTCCGTGAAGCAACTGGAACTCAGCCACCCAGATGGATATTTTTATTTACATTTCTTATAGAAAGACCTTCCCTAATAAATATTATATACTTCCAGCAGAGCTCTTATCTCTGAAGCAATTATTTAAAATGTAGCTTATTTTCTTGCAAGTTCCACCTAGTATTTATCTGCTTAATTTCATAGATATTAGTCAAATCCCAAGATATTTAAATTTTTCTCTTATGTAAAAATATTGATATTTTTATTGGTTCACAAGGAATATTTCACTTATTGTGTGCTCTTTTTAGTTTTTTTTTTCATTCAACCCTAAGGGAAGCACTATCATCCAATGAAAATTGCAACAGGCTTTTCTACTCAACAATACATGATTAACTTTGGATCACCTCACTTGGTAATTATCTGCTCAAACTTACTGGAACAATTCTTAAAATAAGGAGCCCTTCTCTCTGATTCTGCACTCTATTTTCATGCTCCAGCAATCAAATTCTTAATTTCCTTCAGATTTGCTTGACATATAAAAGACAGCATTGGAATACTAAAATATAAATAACACTCCCCTATTACAAGTTGTATATTGCCTTAACTCAGGGATCTTCAAACTTGTGGACTTCAACTCCCAGAATTCCTCAGCCAGTTTGCCTGGCTGAGGAATTCTGGGAGTTGAAGTCCACAAGTCATAAAATGGCCAAGTTTGAAGACCCCTGCCTTAACTGGTTCTGTCTTTTAGAGATGGGATGTAAGAATTGTTTAATCTTTAAACCTGATGGTGGATGCCTCAATCGGATAACGATCATGCTCTCAAGAGGGCATTTACCCATTCCCTGGGTCTGAAGATATTGAAAAATTCTAAATTGAATTCTATAGTTTAGAATAGGAAATAATTAGATAGATGAGACATTTCTCAAGCACAGGCATCAGAAATTACTATGCTTGCATACTGTCTTTTCAATAAAGAAAGCAAAGGGGCACATTTTAAAGATCACTTTGTTATTATTTGGGAAACTCTGTTCTAAAATGCCCAATCTGTTGTCTCACAGTGTTCAAAAATTGCACAGAAAAATCGAAAGTTGTTTTTTTTTCTTTTACAGAAGGGTTTTTGAAAGCAAAGACATTAAAGATGCAACTCATCACTGTTCTGATAGACTGCTCTTGCTCTGAAGCAGATCTGCAACTGGTCAATTATCTGCTGCTGTTCCCATTTAGAAGTCTGTATTTTCTTGCTTTTCTCCCCAAAGAAGCCTGGGTGTTTCTCTGTATTATGTACTGAGGGAACAAGGCAAGTAAAAACTGTAAGAGTTCCTTTGCTTGTTCTTATTCTACCAATTAGCAAGCTGACATTTGGCTGCTTATTTGCTATCTTTTTTTTTATTGAAAAGTTTTACAATTTTTAAATACAATGAACTCCCCTCTCGCCAACCCTCCCCTCCCCTCCCCCCTCCCCGACTTCCCAGAGCTGAATACAGGGTATAATAATACAAACATAAACTAAAATATGCTAACAACAATAGCTTATTTGCTATCTTGAAAACATGCTGAACATGTGCACACTGGAAATAAAACATGATTTTAACATTATTTTTATGCATTTCAATAGATTATGTTGTACCCATTTCTGAATCTCAGCCAGACCAATTTACCATTGTCCCCACTTTGTTATCCTCCTGGTAGAAAAGAGCTCTGGATCCTGAATCTTGGACTAGGAAGCTACATAGAAGTTGGCCAACTTCCTTTCTTCCACCACCCCTGCCCTAGCATACTAGAGATTTGAATTCTATTTTTCCACCACAAAACTGTTGGAAAAGACTCCATGCAGTACTGTGACAGCTGGGAAGCCCTTCCTAGCTATGCCATTAATTTTATCCCTGTTTACTAGCATTAATTTTAATACCCTTCTTGGACACTAGCTTTCCAGTGCAGCAGTTGGAGCAAAGTCTTGCTTCATTTGCCTTCTGTAGGACTGTTGGGTAATTATTTCATTTTCTGTCCCCTGACACCATGGCACACATGGTTATGATTTAGATGATTGTGTGTTTTGCTTGGGCCAAACTGCCATAGCTGTCACCACAGTGATAATGCAGAAGCTTACTCACCATATTCCTGTTGATTTATTTATTGCTTGCTGACAGAACTTCATTCTTTATCCAATTTGAAGAACTTACTGTTTTTCTAACATAAGATACAAAGTAATGTATTCTGATAATAAAAGAGAAAGCTTCTTTGATGTGAAAAAAGAGGGGGAAAGTCTATATGCAAAAGAGAATATGCTAACATTTCCTGGAACAGTGGCGCATCTTATTGCTCATGTTACCAGCATGATCCCTGCCACTTACCTTTCCTCAGTACACAGCTGTCTTTTTTTTTTGTCTTTTTTGGGGGTGGGGAGGAGAACCTTTTTTTCCCCTAGGGAGAGTTGTGCTTTTAAACTGCTGTGAAAGACCCAGGAATCCTTCAGATCTCATCCAGAGACCAAAGCAAAAGTATTCTTGCTTCTTCTGGAAGGGTTGTCCTTTCTAGATGTGGTTTGACCTAGTCAAAGCATACAAGACACATTAAACATGGCCTTCAGTTGACTTGATTGATTGATTGATTGATTGATTGATTGATTGGTGCCCTGTTGTTTCACCATAGAAAGTAATGAAGGAGGGTACCAAAATATTATAAACAATACAAAATGAATTAAAACATAAATTAAAAATGATGGTAAAACTATTTAAAACCTGATTCAAGGTATATTTTCTAAAGACTGAGACACTGAGGACCAAATAGAATTTACAGTTTAGGAAAAGGCCCTCTCGCGTATGCCAGAAAGATGAGCCTCTGGCCTGTGGGACATACTCAATATGGCCTCCTGAAAATCTTGTAACAGGACAGATGGACAGGTCCAGAGCAATACATGGATTTAAGGTAAAGAAAAAACTCTCTTGTCAATCTCAACTTGTTAATATGAACTTCTCAAATTGTGCCTGCTAAGCAACTGAAAACTAGTGCACATCCTTCAACAGAGCATTTGGGTAATCCTTTTAAAAGTTAGCAGCCTTTCTGCTGCTTGCATCAGTTGCAGCTTTCAGAGACTTTTCAAAAAGTAGATCCAAAAGCACTATGCTGCATCATCACTACATCATCATCATCATCATCTCTAAGCTTTGGAAAACCGCTGCCCAATCCACTTCCTACAGGAAGAACACCTAGCGAGGCACTCTTCATATTCCTGTAAAACGATTAAAACAATTCCTGTCTCATATCCAACAAAAATGGATCCAGATACAGTAATATCATCCAGTTGCATCTGGAGCTGCATTGTCACTGGATTTTCAATCATTTTTCATCAAAGTTGCAATATTTGAGACTAGCTTGTAATTTTATAAGTCTCCTAGGTCAAGAGAGGGATTATCATACAGAACTAATAACTGCATCCTTGAAGTGGAAGAGGGAAAGGCCCTGATCACTACCATGTAGTTAGTTCAATTTGTTCAGCCAAGAGTGACAAGAGTTGAATAGGAAGATAGTGGTCTTCAGTTTTTCACATACATTGACTACAACTTCAAGAGCTACAAACTGAAAGTAATCCCAAGTAATAGGAGAGTGGATGAGATTGCATCCTTATAATCTACCATCACACTGCAGTACAGGTCAATGTGAGTTCATCGATTCTGTCCACAATGAATGATGCAAATTACTCAAAATGAGCTGCCAGCAGTTTAGGCTTCCTACACTGAACAAGATGCCATGCAGAAGAGGGAAGTAATGCCATGGAAGGCAGTGAAGTTCAGAAAGTAGCTAGAAACAGCAATGGAAGAATACATTTATCCAGTTCTTTTGTACCACATTTTGGCAATGTGAATTGTGGAGGGAGCATCCCACCAGGCTCAAGGTTGACTCAGCCTTCCATCCTTCCGAGGTAGGTAAAATGAGGACCCAGATTGTTGGGGGCAATTAAGCTGACTTTGTAATAATGCCACTTGGGGGTGTGTGAAAGCCCTAATAAGCAGGCATATACATAGAATGAAGGCTACTGCTGAGCTTGTAAGCCGCCCTGAGTCTTCGGAGAAGGGCGGGATATAAATGGAATTTAAAAAATAATCCTGAACTAAATTCTAACTGACCTTAGTAGGTTTGCACAACTACCGTAATTTAGTCTCTCACCGGTCAAAACCAGTTGTTATTTGTGATCTAGGTAAAATGTTTAGACAGGTCATAGGTGTACACATTCTATTTCAAAGCACAAACATAGACTTTTTATGATATAACCCTGTCTATTTATTAATTACATGAAAATTTGTTAAATGAATACACATAATGAAAATGTACATTTTCTGTTCTTGTTTCTAATCAAGTGCATTTTATTTTTCTGTAGAAGTGCCAAATGATCTTTTTTTTTTAAGGAAATGAAGGTGTTTCTGTTAACTCTTGTTGCTGGTTGTTTCCTTTAGGATATATCCCAAATGAAAATGATAAAAAGATAAGGATTTTGATTCTGACTGGGAAGGATGGGGGTTAAAACTTCCTAACCCCATGTTGGGATCCCTGTGCTTATTCTAAAATGTAAAAAGATGGGCTGGATTAAGAACTGAAGAAGCTTTGTGGATGAGGAGTGAAATATCTTCAAAGAAAAACAAAGTCCAGTTGTCTTTTGAAAAAGCACCTTTGGAACAACCATGATCTGGATGACTGAGAATCTCCATAGACATCTACATCTATATACTTTTATAATTGCACTTTTGCAAGGAGGTATTGTAAATGTCAGGAATAAATAAATGAATAAAAAAATTGTCTTATGGCCACTGCTGGAACCAGAGAGGACTTTTCCCAGGCTCATGAGACAAAGTCATGGTTTTAAAGGATCCATTATCTTTTTCATCCTCCAGATTGGTTGCTATTCTATGCCAGAGTACAATGGGTATAAATTATTTCTGTTGCCATTGATACCCATTAAAACGAGCCCATTTAAATAGTGGAAAGATGGTCAGGAAAGAAGCAGGTCCAGTAGGTAGATTGATTCATGGAAGATTCTGATATCAGAGTGCTCTGGGATATAAAATAGGATTAATTTGCCAAATTTTCTGGGATTTTTACATCCCTGTTTGGATCTTTGCATGCCTATCCTCACATATCATATTGATCTGGTGCCATTTGAACAACACTGAATGTTACTGATGAAATACCAGTTGTCAGTTGATGAATGATGGAAATAAATGTCAGGAAATATTAAATCCCAATGTAAATATTTAAGAAATTTGCATATTCAGAAACTGTTGGGAGAGTATTTGACACCAAGTATATATGTATTAAGGGTCGTGGTGGCTCAGTGGGTTAGGACGCTGAGCTTGTCGATCAGAAGGTCGGCAGTTTGGCGGGTTGAATCCCAAGTGCTGTGTAACAGAGTGAGCACCTGTTACTCGTCCCAGCTTCTTCCAACCTAGCAGTTCAAAAGCACGTAAAAATGCAAGTAGAAAAATAGGGACCACTACAGTGGGAAGGTAACAGCATTCCATGCGCCTTTGGCGTCTAGTCATGCTGGCCACATGACCATGGAGATGTCCTTGGACAAGCGCTGGCTCTTCGGCTTTGAAACGGAGATGAGCACCGGCCCCTAGAGTTAAAAACAACTAGCACGCATGTGCAGGGGAACCTTTACCTTTACCTATATATTTATTTTAAGGAGGGAATCTTTGGGCCTTGCTGAATATTTTCTGCTAATATGGCCTTATCCTTACCAAGCTTGAAAAGATGTTCCTAATCAGAAGAACAAAGAGATGATGATTTTTATTTCTGAATTTTTATTTTATGGATCTAATCATGTAACTGGTTGATATCCACAACCACTTAGTCAACACTGCTGCAGGGCCTGTTGTATCGACTAAATATTCACTGAAGTTAAAGTGAATCCCTTACTACCATGTAGGATGGGTTGTAAGTAAATAAATGTATTTATGTAAGTAAATAATTCCATACATACTTTCCAGAATTAGCTTATTTTTTCCACAAGAATCTTTTCACTGTACTTTGTAAGTCACACAGTATCATTGAAGGAACAGAAAATTGATATGCTTTCTAAGGTTTGATTTATTTATTAAAATCAAGTAATATAGATGAATAAGAAGCCTTATAAATCAGTTCATTCCAACATAAGTATATGATTCTTTTCATGGCCCACAAGAAAATAACCATAAGTTTGCAACATCCTAAAATGCAATCTTATTGCTGGCAGATACGATGATGGTGATGTTTAGGATCAAGGCACCAGTTGGCACCTAATGAAGTGATGCTGAGCTAAATCAGACTGCAGTAAAGATTTAATGTGGAGATTAATGAAGTTATCACCCAGAACTAACAACCTGTGTCATCACTGAGCTGTAATTAAAGAATATGATTCCTGAACTTTAGATAGAAACCAGAAACCAACAAATGCCTGTCAGGTTTGTAGGTAGGAGCTTCCCTCTTCCTCCCCCCCATCCCCCCCTCTCTCTGTGTTTGAGTGCACCCATGCATGCACTTATGCACATGTGTGTCTCTAATGATTATTTTGAGGAAACCGATGTCAGGTTTATAAGCTTTTTGTTTTGCAAATTAAACATTTTCCCAACATTCTCTAAACATGCAAACATCTTAGGGAGATATTTACGAGAGCAAGATTTGAACAGCTTGACACAATGGTCAGATATGGGAGATTTCATGCTATACCGTACAATGAGCGTCTCTGCATTTGCGGAGCGGCAGAGGTAGAGGACCTGGCTCACATCCTATTTGACTGTTGTTTGTATAAGAGGGTGAGAGACAGGTATCTTGGTCTATATACCAAACGAATGACCCATTGGGATCCCCATATCAAAATAACTTACCTTATGTCCGGCCAGAACTTGAAAATAACATCCAATGTAGCACAGTATTTGAACAAAATGATCCAGTTAAGATCTGCATATGTGGGACTGATTGGGGTAGATTGTAAGGGCGACTCTGAAATATAATGTTTCCATATTTTATCTATATCTTAAATTTGCATTTTATTACTATTTTAACTTAAAGTCTATTTTAATTCCATTTTAAATTGTATTTTATCAAATTCCATTTCGGATTGCTTTTATCTAGTTTTGGTGACGGTTTGTTGCTGGAACTTTGTACTTTGATATGGCCCAAGGGCTAATCAATAAAAGTTGTTGTTGCTAAATGTTTATACTGAGATGTAATATTTTTTGCCATTTGTTCTCTGCCTTGAGAGGTGTCCTAATGGCACCAGATAAATATGATACATGAGGATAGGTATCTGAAGATTCAAATATGGATGTAAATATCTAAGAAAATTAGTGTTTGTTGAACATTACAGAAAGTTTGAATGCTTTATGTGCCAACTATTACAGTTAACCTATATAAAGGTAAAGGTAAAGGTTCCCCCGCACATGTGTGCTAGTCGTTTCCAACTCTAGGGGCCAGTGCTCATCTCCATTTCAAAGCCGAAGAGCCAGCGCTTGTCCGAGGACGTCTCCATGGTCATGTGGCCGGCATGACTGGACGCCAAAGGCACACGGAACGCTGTTACCTTCCCACCGGAGTGGTCCCTATTTTTCTACTTGCATTTTTTACGTGCTTTCGAACTGCTAGGTTGGCAGAAGCTGGGATGAGTAACAGGCACTCACTCTGTTATGCGGCACTCAGGATTCGACCCGCCAAACTGCCGACCTTCTGATCGACAAGCTCAGCGTCCTAACCCACTGAGCCACCGCATCCCTATTTTAATCCTATCACATAGGGAACTGAGACAGTGAGAGAAAGAGTTCATGGCTAAAGCAAGATTGTGATTATGGGTTCACCATCACTACCATGGCACTCTATATTTAAACCAACAGGGAAGGTTGAAACTTCCTCTCCCTTCATCTCACAGTGTGGAGATGAAAAGTAGATCCCCCTCACATGTGTATATTTCCATCTTTTCTGCTTCCAATCTAGCTCCTAGATATCTCAGCAACTACTGAATTTTTGCACCCTAGAATTACATGCTAATCAGGGCATAGGCAAGAGGTGTCTTCTCCATGTGCATGCCAAAAATATAAGCAATCAACCTCCACCTCAAGTATCCAAATAAAATCCAGGATTTCTTTCATTTCTGAAGATCTTACTGTTTTATTGAATACATGACATGGTATAGGCGAAATCCCAAGATATCTCACCAAATCATATAACAATGACATTCCCAGCCAAATCTCCCAGATGTCCACGTAGTTCATGTAAACACGTTTTTGTTGTTTTGAGAACCTTCTGTTATCTTTTTCCCCACGGTTAGAATGTCCTTGAAAAGTTTCCATACATCTGTATTTCAACAAATGTCTGCAGAACTGGAGAGGTTTCATTTCTTTAATTAATCCATTTGAAGCTTCATCTCCCCCCTCCCCCTCCTTACTCTAATGACAAGATGAAAACAATAAGACACGTTAACTGCCAAGTTTTCACTCCTGACATAAGCATTCCTGAGAAATGATTGCAGAAAATGGGACTGGGGAGAGGATACAGATCAACACCCATACATACATGTATTCACGCATGTTTTCCAGGATATTATGAAAATACTGTAAAATGAAACATCTCCTTTTGCTTGCTCTTTCCTAGCAAGGAGGGAAAAAGAAAACTGCTTTCATCACTCTGCTCCAGTTCTATCTTTAGAGTCAGTTAATAAGCTCTCATTAAGCTAAAACAAGCATAATGGCCATTGTGACAAGAAACATAACTTACAACCAGCATGCAGTTGCCAGAGGTACTTATTCTTTCAAACCAGGTAATATATGTCTCACCTGAACTGGAGTTATTATTATTCATCCTGGACATGCTGATTTTTATTTCTCCAGGTGATAAGCTGTCAAATTGGTTTTTCAGCCCTTTTTGGAACAGTCCATTTTGAAAGTTTCTTTCTGTTGCTTGATTATGGTGTCCTTCTACATGAGCTGCTTTGCAGGAAATGCATTTAAATGCAGTTTTGTTTTCTCTAACTATCCTTGGAATGCCACTTGAGCATCCCAGTTTTTCCCCCAGTTTTGGATGGAAATATGGCCAAGTGAAATTAATGAGATCTGATGCATGAATATTGTTTGATTTCGAAGTGTGTATTTCTTCATCGAGTTTTCAAAATAATTATTATTCACATTTATTTTCATGCCCTTCCAGAGGAGTATTTCCTCACCCCCACCTTCTTGGATCCTCATATTAAGCTGAGAAGGACAAGCTAGCTCAAAATTATACAATCTGCTTCACTATAATCCAAAACTAAAATTCAAAATGCAGTACATAAAAACGGCTATGCAGGTGAATCAAGAGTATCCCTACTGCAGATTCCCATTTCCAACAGTGGCCACAGTTGCCTGTGAGGTTTTTAGAAAAACCTGAAAGTAATACAAACCTCTCCTGCTATTGTTTTCCAGCAACTGGCTTTGATGCAAGAAGTGGTATAAAGCCATTATAACTTGAAATCCTTGAAAGTCTGGCTATCTCCCTTGAATTTGTTCAACATTTTGGGGGGAAAAGTATTCAAATCAAAGTTCATCATATTTTTGATAGTGAATTCTATAAATATTTGAAAGATGAAGACGTATTTCCTGCAGCCTGCCCTAACCCTGTTGTCAGTCATTCAAACTGAGTGATCCCAAATTCTGAGAACAGAGAAAAAAAATATCTCTGTATTTCCTCCATTTGAACAACTGCATGGTTTTCTAAGTCTCTTTCTTGCCCTACTGCTATGCATCTGTTCAAGTAAGCAATTCAGTGTACAGAATCTCAAAAAAACATTTTTCCCCTAAACACAATTTCCACCTCCTCCAGCCCAGGGGTGATTTCCATATATGGAAGTGTCTCTCTCTTCCCCCAATGTTCTTCTTTATTTGGATGCCTTTTCTGGTTCTATGTCATTTTTGTTGAGATGAGATGATAAATCTGGACAGGGAAACATATTCTTCCTGACTCCTGGCAACTGTATTAACACCTGCATGTATTTTTCACACAGCAATTCTGAAGTAGTTTGCCAGCGTTTCTTTTCCCCATCTCTCAGTCTGCAATATTTGAAATTGCTGCTCCCTTCCAAATATTGACCAGAGCAGCTAAGATTTGTAGGTATTTCCTGCTGCTAAAACAGGTAAGGCTGCATCATTCATTTATATGATGCTGTTATATATATAGCTATTATTATCAGTTTCCTAGCTGATATCTTTAGTTGCTGAACTGGAATAATTTATCATTAAAGATTGTAATATTCAGAGAAGATGTTTTATAGTCCTCAGAAACAGAATTAAGTGTGGAAGCTAAATTGTTTCATTATATGGCTGACCCTATTTCAGACAACACAGACCTGTTCCAGCTTTCCACAGTCTGATATCCTCCAGGAGCATTGAATTAGAAACTCCATCATCTCCTATGCACAAAAAGGGCCCAAGATTAAGGAGTCTGGCATTCACTGTAAGTGACCACCTTAGAGATGTGCTGAATTCAAGTAGATCCAAAGACTCCTTCCAAATAAGAAGAGAAGCCATAGCAATAAATTCAGGGAAGCAGCCAGCAAAGGAGAGAGGGAGGCCACCTGCTATATGACACCAGAAAAGAAATATAATTATTGGCTTGTCTGCTTTGTAAATCCCTGGCTAATAAGGCTGCACTGTCAGAGGCAAGCTTAATAACAGATATAGTGGAGTAATTAGAAGAATAGTCAGTTGGTGTCCACATTTAAATAGCATTTCTTCCTTTTCCTCTGCCTACTGACATGCAAGATCACTCGGTAGCTCTCGTTTGAAACGTTATCTATTGGGCCTGAATAGGCTACAGCAAAAGGAGGCCTTTGGGTACAAATATACAAGACTGGTGATCTTTTCACTCTCTATTAAATTATTCAGTAGTGGGTTTGTTTGTTTTTTTGTTCATTTGTTTTAGTGTGGAGAGCATGGTAGCTATTCCTTTCCCAACTAGAAGAAATTTTAACTGGTGGCTTAAAAATGGTTCCAACTTTGGAACCTGTGTTCAAGTAGGTGACTTTGAGCCTTCCATTCTCTCTCAGTCCAACTTACCTCAAAGAATGGTTGTGCTAGACAAAATATTTGGAGGAAGTACTGCTAGATACATTGCCTTGAGCTTCCAGTGGAAAAGTGGAATGTATATCTAATAAAGAAATCATAGAACTTTGGCCAGGAGTTTGAAAACTGCAAGTGCCATGATAGAGTTGCTCATGTGAAAACACTGAAGTAATTCAAGATTCCTTTGAACTCCAAATAATCACTTATAGAGCAGCTGCTTGCAAACTGCACTCTTTTGAACTTGCTTTCTTCCATTCCCTTAGAGACAAATCATTCTGTTGTGTTTTCTCATTAGGTCAAGTGAGTGATTGGATTTTTCAGTCATTCTAACATAAAGGGGATAGAAATCCAGGGTCCTAGAAGAGTTATAAATTTCTGCATGAATAATATCCTGACCTTGCTACTCTCCCATAAAGAGACATATCCAGGAGGTACCTTCCTTTTATGTTTCCACCAATAGTGAGTTTCCAGTCTCAATAAAACATGATTCAGAATATTAATTTTTTACACTTGAATTCTGTTTCAAAGTCCATTTGGGAAATTTCACTTTCAAAATCTAAAGAATAGCTAATGTTAAATATTTATATTATGTTGTCTTGTGATAAATAATATCAGCTATTCTCAAAAAGAAAAAATGAGGGGAAAAACCTTGTCTTTATGCACTGCCTGATTTTCAGTTTATAAGAATGGAGAGCAAGGGGAAACATTTGAGCCAAAGCCTTTGGATATGACACAGACTATAGTACAAATGTCATTCAGTCTAGCCCTAGTACTCAAATTGATTTTCTACTGGCATAGCTGTTTCAGCCTATTTTCTGTGCCACAAATTAAACCACTTCCTATTGGAAACTGAATGCCCTCATACCTTAATAATAACTTGAGAGCAAGGAGAGATTAGTTTCACCTCCTGTGATTTTTCTGCTATCCAGTTTTGGAGGCTATATTAGAGCAGGAGAAAATCTCAAAGGATTTTCAGCTGCAGGGAGAATAATGCCAACTACTTTCCATGGTCCAATGTTGTGCCCTTGATGTGTGTGTGTGCACAAAATAAAATGTTAAGAGAATTCCAGTTCAGGCTTAGCATATCTTATTCTTTTATCAGTGTGGGTCTTAGCCTTGGAAAGGAAGTGACTCTATGGAGAAACAGATTAACTTATTCAGCGTGAGCAAATCCAGAGTGGATCTTGCCTTGGAGAAAAATGGAAGAACACATACTGTATGAAACCAAGATTTGTGCTGTGCAGAAGCTGACAGCAGAAGTTGACTGCAAAAAGCAAGAATAAAAGCTCATATTCTGGGTGGGGGGGAAGAGTTAACAATACGCATCCTGTCCAATTGCACTTGGAAATAATCTTTGTATCTTAGAGGGAAGGCTGAATGGATAGAATCCTGAAAAACTTCTCATTTTAAGTAGGACTGAATGATGGTCCTACCTAAACTTTTCTTACTAATCTACTTGTGAGAAGTGATGGTCTTATCATTTTGCAAACTTTGTAGCCTCAGCAGAAATAAGCTGCAGCCTAGCCCAATTGGCAAGAGGAAGATATGGCATTATGATACCCTCACCTTGCACAGCAACCAAGTCTCACCCCATGGAGCAGATTTGTAGACACTGTGAAGTGGCAGCATTTTTTTTATCCAGGCCTAATTTAGACAACTATTTCATTTACCACAGATTAAAGTTACTTCTACCTTCTATTACTGTTTGATTTAGTAATCAAACAATACAATAGAAGCTGTTGTGGTCCACTGGTTAGAATGCAGTATTGCAAGCTAACTCTACCCACAGCCAGGGTTTTGATCCTGACCATCTCAAGGTTGACTCAGCTTTCTATCCTTCTGAGATTGGTAAAATGAGGACCCAGATTGTTGGGAGCAATATGCTGACTTGTAAAATGCTCCAAGAATGATGTAAATCATAATGGATTGGTATACTGTATAAGTCTAAGTGTTGTTGCTATTGCTAATCATTTTTCTATTCTTTCTATGGGATAGTTTTGTAACTATCAAAATATTGGTGCTCTGACCAGTCCGGATAGAAAATTATGATTGGCATAAGCTTTGGGGCAATTGTCCCATAGAGCCATTTTTCTGAAATGGTAAAGGGTTTCCTGCCTGAGCAGGGGGTTGGAGCAGATGACCTCCAAGGTCCCTTTCAACTTTATTATTGTTATTATCTTTTATTCTTAGACATGAACCTCAGTAAACTGAACATTCAAATTGACTGGGGCCGATGGATGACATGAGTTGCTACCAGCATCCTAGGTATCAACCAGGTACCTCCTTAAAATGTAAGATGTTCCGAGTAGCACAATGTTTTGTAACATTGCTGGAGTTATTGCGGGAAGCTGCAGTTTCTTGATGTATTTTGCAAAGTTTTTGGACATAGTTCCCAGTGCCCCAATGACAATGGGTATCACTGTTACACGTTTCATCCATAATTGTGCAGTTTCGATAGCCAGGTCGTGATATTTTGTAATTTTTTTCAGTTCTTTTTCTTCGACTTGGGATTTCCTGGTACAGAAAGAACTATCAGCTGTACGCTACGGTTCTCTACAACTGTGATATCTGGTGTCTTGTGTTCCAAATGGTGATCGAAAGTCCCACAAGATCTTCACCCTCTCATTCTCAACAACTTTTTCCACCTTTGTTCCCAAGACTTTTCGGACACAGGCAAGTCATATTTTTTACACAATGCCCAGTGAATTAATTTAGCAACTCGGTCATGTCTAGCTTTGTAATCAGTTTGCATGATTTTGCTGCACTCACATATTAGATGTGAAACTTTTTCAACTTTGTCATTGCACAGTCGACAATTTGGATTGTCAGTGGATTTTTGTATCTTCACTTTCATGACATTAGTTTGTAGTGCTTGTTCTTGAGCAGCCAGTATTAAGCCTTCCATTTCTTTCTTGATGGTTCCCATCTTAAGCCATGCCCATGTGAAATTGTTATCACATTTTCCTTCAATGTTTTTCAAATGCAGAGCTTTGGTTTTCCATCTATTTAATCTGTCATCCAGCCATTTTTCCTTATATTCTGCCTTTGTTTCTGTTATTTTTATAATGCTCTCTGTTTTCACAGTCTGCAGCAGTTTTGTGTACTTTGATTCACATAGTCATTCAAACTTCATTTTTCTTCTTCTACAGTTTGGTGGATTTGCAATAGCCCTCTGCCCCCTATTTTTCTTGGCAGGTACAACCTGTTGATGTCACTTCATGGATGTAGAGCGTGGTGCATATTCAAAAGTTTACACAGTTTCTGGTCTAGGTTTTCCAGTTCAGCCAAAGTCCAGTTGATAATTCCAGCTGGGTAGCGTATCATTGGGACTGCCCATGTATTAATGGCTTTAATTATGTTTCCAGCATTCAGCTTTGATTTTAATATTTTGCAGACTCTCCTGATGTATTCCTTTTGCATTGACTCTTTGACTTTTCCATTCAAGATGTTATCTGCTTCCAATATGCCTAGGTATTTGTAACCGGCATCCTTTGCTAGTGCTTTCACAATACTTCCATTTCCCAGTTCTATTCCTTTTATTTTTCCCATTTTTCCTCGTTGCATGGATAATATAGCACATTTTCCAAGTCCAAAGTTTATTCTGATGTTGCTGCTAAACAGTTGAATTGTGCCGCATATTGATTCAAGTTCAGTGTGGCTTTTCGCATACAATTTTAAGTCATCCATGTATAGTAGATGGTTTATCTTGCCATGCTGGCTTGAGATGTAGTATCCCAGTTTTGTATTTTGTAAGATTATTGTCAATGGAATTAATGTGATGTTGAACAGTAGTGGTGAAAGTGAGTCCCCTTGGAAAATTCCTCGTCTGATGTTGATTTCACCAATGTTCTCCCCATTTGCTGTTAGGATGTTTTCCATTTTTGCATACTGTATGTACAGATATTTTTACTGATTCCAAAGTTTTCCAAACATGCATTAATCCAGCTGTGGGGTAATGAGTCAAATGCCTTCTTGTAATCAATCCAAGTTCATTTTCCATCGTTTTGCATTTTTAAGTACCAAGAGCAGCTGATCTTTTGTTCCTCTTGATTTTTTATAAGTTCCTTTTTGTTATAGACTGTTTTCCATCAGATGAATACTGAATTTGCCAGTATTCTTCTAAAAAGTTTGAATGTTGTTGGCAGACAAGTAATTAGGCAGTAGTTGCTTGGTTCTGTGCTCTTTTCTGAGTCCTTCATTATCAAGTATGTTCAACCAGCTGTGAACCATTCTTCACTTGTGGCATTTTGAAGCATTTCATCAAACTGGCCATGCGGTGATGAAGGCTGATGAGGTGTTTCAACCAGTATCCATGCAGCTCATCCAGGCCAGGTGCACTCCAGTTCTTGACCTTCTTTACTTGTTTTGCAACCATATTGGTGATTATTACAATATTCTCCATTTTGTTTCGTGTTGCTTGTTTTTGGAAATCTTTGATCCAGGAGGCAGTTTTATTATTTTCCATTGGGTTTTCCCACAGTTCTTTCCAAAAGTTTAAAGTTTTTTCTTTACATGGGAAAACAGTAGTTTGGACTTGATTTTCATCAAGTGACCAATAGAAGAGGTGCTGGTTTCTTCTGAAATGGACATTTTCACGATATTATTTTATTTGTCCTTCCTATCTTTCAATTTTCTTTCCTGTTGCTATTACATGCTGTTTTAGTTTTTCCATGGTTTCTGTTATTGATTTTCCTCTAGATTATATTTTTTGTGTAAACTATTTTTCAGCTTTTCATTCTTTAGTTTTCCTTCTTTCAAGTATTTCAATTTGCTGACATCTCGTAGTTTTTTTTTATTTTATTTTCAAGTCGAATTTTCCATTTTGGTGTTCCAGTGGATTTCTTTTTTGGCATTTTATAACCCAATTCCTCAGTTATAACAGTGGCTGTACTGTACATTAATTGGTTTGTTTCATACAGTGTGCTGGATGGGGTGGAAGTTAAAATGTTGTTCACAGCATTTAGTAGAAGATCTTTCACTCATTTGCTATGCACTTCACAAATGGCAGGCAGTCCTTTTCTTTCTGTGTTTTCTTTGATGTGGTTTTCAATCTTTTCTTTCAGCATTTTCGCTAGATCACTTAGCTCTACAATTTTGAGTTGTTGCATAGGGGAATCTTCATCCTGTGTGGTGGCTTCTTCCGCTGGTTGGTCAGTGTGTTGGTCAATTTGTTCAGGTGTTGGAACAATTTTTTCACCCTGTTCATCATCATTACTTGTTATTTTCTTTCTAGTCAATGTTTCTAGATGTTACATTTCCACATCTGTAAAAACTTTATTACGGATGATGTGACATTTTTGATTCATTAATCGTTGTTCGGTTATGTCACTTTCTGGATGTTTTTCCTTCCACAGTTGCATCATTCTTTTTTTGAAATCCCCTGGCTGTTGGTTCTGCCTGGTAGTAGCATTGGAGGATTTCTCGATTTTCTTCGGTTGTCCAGGTTTTGCACTTTTGTTCCAGTAGCTTTACAATTGTACGCTCTGGTTCCCCAGCAGTAACAACTGAGCCCTGTGGCCCATTTTTTGACAGATGTCCAAACGCCATAGCATCTGACATGGTCCTTGTTGACCCGGATGACCACCGATCCGGTATGGGATTTCTTTTTATTTCTTCTCATCATTAGTGATGGGAGGTGCCTGGGTTGGTTCACAGTGGCTAAGCCACTACCGATCCAAAGACTGGTAATCCCATAACCATAGGGACCACACCCAATAGCCATCCAGGCCCAGCCATGGGTTGTTGTTGTTGTTGTTGTGTCATTTCAATGAAAGGGAGATGTAGATGTCTTTGATCTTTTTCATGCTATATTTTCAAGCATTGATGCAAACCTGAGTGATGCTAAAACAGTAAAAAGTTTCTACATCTGATGATGTATCATGTAGCTCACCACTTATGAAGAATACACATATCCAGGTCTGTAAAAATTGTTGCAAAAAAGAGCTTTGAATTTGTGTGATTTACATATTTGTTCAATAAAAAAAATTACCCTGTCTTGTCAAACATGCACATTTTGACAAGAAAATAAAAACTCATCAAAATCTAGTTCAGTCTTACTAAATAAAGTTGGAAAAAAAGCGGGGGAAGATTGCAGTTCCAATCAATCACACAGTGTCTGTTTGGCATGAGCCTGGTCTTGTTTTCCAGATTTTTCTAGCAAAACAACGAAGGCTGAAGTGCAATCTGTCTCTAAATTATTGCAGTTTTAAAGGTGGAATAAGCTTTTCTGTGTGCACAAAGCAAAAGATGAGTTTAAAAAAGAAGAAGTTATGCTCAAATGTTGATGTTATAAAAGGTGCTCCTCAGAACTATTCCTCTTCATACTGCAGCATCTGTCAGTTCATCTTTATGTCTGGCAAATCTAATGCAAAATGTATCTCAACATGAATATTACAGGGAGGTGAGAGATTCTGTTTCTAATTGCTTTTTGAGAAAAGAGGGCTTACGTAAGGCATTTCTGCAAGATATATGCTTCATTTTCAATGAGCTTTGCTAAAACTCACCCATGGAAGATGCTTTAAAGCCAAAGAACTTAATCTCCCATTCTTCATATTTTTCTCTGCACTCCTAATTTGTCTGCATAATATATTTGTTTTTGTTTTTTACTTAAAAGCAAATTGAACTGGGGACCTACCCTAAAACCTAGGCAGCTTGTTCTTTTTATAATCTGCCCACATCAGCATGCCAAGTTGCTATTACAGTTATGACAAATAAAAAAGTGGAAAAAGACAGCAAATGTAGCAACGATGTAAGGCCATTAAGAGGCCCTGATTCTTAAGTCATACAAATGAAGCATGCTAATAGGGAGACAGTCATAGATAAAACATCATTCAGAAAAAAATTCACCAGATTATTGTCTGACTTATGGAGGGTGAAGGAGAGAAAAATACACACGGTAAGTGTAGAACCTCCCTGCTGTTTTGAATTGAAATGGGCCCAACAGAGTTCTGCTGAAAGTGAATATAGGCATTCTGCTCCAGTGAATTCATGGCTGTGCAAACACAATGTAAATGTAAATGCATCAAACCAAATCCAGCATCAGTCTTTTTTCCCTTGCAAAGAACTCTGAAAATCCATGGGGAGCAGGTGGTTGTATCACATTAAGTAACCAAGAATCTTCTTTTTAAAAAAAGTCCTTTGAGCAAAAATTTTATCCATTCACAGCAAGGCAGGGCTCAGATAATGTGGAGAGTTAAAGAAACCCTATGAGGAAACCCAGATTTTCATAAGCATAGTATAACTGCACCCTCTGAGCAAAATTTGAGGTGGATTTAAAATAATAACAATAATAGGAAAACACAAAATTACTGTCAACGCTGTGACAATGGATGTCCGTGCTCTAACAACTGAGAATCAGCAGCCATTTTACTTTTGCTTTTAATGTCCCTTTTCTATTCTTTTAGATTTCAGATGTAGAAGAGGGGATGGGGTAAATGCTTGAGCTAGCCGTAACAATGCAGAAGTGTGGGAACTCAAGGACATTGTCTGATAAGCTTTTGGCCGGCTGAGGAGCCGGAGAGAAAAGCCCATGTTTTGCACTAATTGGAGAATGTGATTTATGACAGTTTTTGTGGGGTGGGAATTGCAACTTGTTACTTTGTATCTGGGGAGAGGGAATCTCAGTCTTAGGTTCAACTATGTAAGTGATGATACTTTGTTTCCTAATAAAATGTTCTTTAAGGAAGAATTATTGCCTTAAAGTTCTTTTACTGATTTCATCTATCCCAAACCATGACATTAACCCTTTCTTTTTAAAACAATGGGGTCCTGAGCTCCAGTCACCTACCAAAGTAGAAGGGAGGCTGACAAAGACTCAGGGAAGGTCCCAATATGGAGAAGAAGGAGAATCCTGTCACTGCACAGCTGTTACATCAGTGGATAGAGCGCAGGCCATTGCGCCGATTGAAAGCCTGGTCTCTGATACTTCAGCACCAGGGGCAAGACCAAAGACTAAAAAGCTCATTTGGTCATCTCAGTGGACCCTACCTAGTGGAGACCTTAAGTGATCAGAAACAAACCAGCCGAAGAAGGATTCTTCGAAAGCAACTGAAAATGAATACTCGCTGCCAGCTCCCCGAAGGACACACTCTCCTGATAGATGAGGGGCAAAAAGGACAGCACCGTTGGACAGCTGCGGTGATTGGAAGTACCCGACTACAGTCTGGAGCCAGTCAGTCGAGCACGTTAGGGAGATATTTGAAGGGCTGGAGGTGGGATACAAAGAGCGCGCCACCCGTCTACTGCCTACCAGCAAATGGGGAGATGAATGAGGCAGGGGCAGTTCCCTGACCAGTAGAAGTCTTAGTCCTGTACTAGGGGCCAGAGCTGCCTCCCCACCTTCGCTGTCACCAGCATTGGCCTCAAGCCCTGTGTGGGAGAGAAGTACGGACCATCAACAGCAGCATGCCAGTCCTGATTGTCATTGAGTCCAGCCCATCATTGTCGACATGACAGAGAACAGTATGTTAGTCCCAAGCACCATCGCCCCTGTGAGAGCCCCGATCGCTACCTGCAGTACTGCCACCCGGATTATTCCCGGAGCAGGGGGAGTTCTGACCATTACAGAGGCCAGGGCAGCCTTGACCAGTACAGGGATAGGGCAGCCCTGACCATCACCGCTATCGATGGAACCCTGAGCCACATCATTAAAGACACAGCCCTGATCTTTACCCTTGTCACCATGCCAGTCCCGCTCACCTTCCTAGGAGGGAACAAAAGAGAGACCTCCAGCGTGACCTGATGCAGCATTTTGTTAGACTAACAGCAATGTATGGCTGTCCCCCCCAAAAGCTACATTTGATGGGGATCCTAAGAAGTTAACTATTTTTTTGAATCAAGTGCGTTCTTATGTGAACCGCAATGGCAATACCTATCCAGACCCGGTGGCAATGGTGTATGTCAATGCAGCTAACCTGGAGGGAAAGGCTTCTGAGTGGCTCAATAGTCTGTACAATGAGCAAGCACCTGAACTATTGAATTTCAACCTATTCACCCAGGGGTTGAAAACCTGATTTGAAGACAACTCCATAGCTCTAAGAGCCGAGAAAGACATTCATGAAGTGAAGCAAGCTGACAGACCAGTGATGGATTATGTGTGACAATTCAGAAGAGTCACAGGCCTTATCAAGCGGTAGCCAGAATGATCCCTGATGCACCATTTCAAAGAGGATTTGGACGATGACCTATTCCAGGCCTGCATCTACCAAGGAGTTCCTAACCGATTACAAGAATGGTACCAGCTAGAATATTTTTTAAAATAATAATAATAATAATAATAATAATAATAATAATAATAATAATAATAATAATAATAATAATAAATATTCAAGAAAAGGATAAAGTTTTGTCCGCAACTGTTTTTATTGGGTATTATCACAGATACTACCGTTGTGGACACTAAGTTGATGTTGAATTTAATTACGGCAGCGAGACTTTTAGTAGCGCAATATTGGAAGAAGGAAGAACTGCCGACTATAGAAGAATGGACTTTAAAAGTTTCCAATTTGGCAGAAATGGCAAAGATTTCAGCGTATTTGAAAGACCAATCGCAACAGAGATATATTGTGGAGTGGAGAAGATGGATTGATTATATCCAGAATAAATATGGGACTAAAAAGTTTCACTTAGCATTTGAATAAGTAGTGGATTTATATGATGTATAACTAGCTTGTAGTTATTTTATTAAGAGTTAAAGTGCGATAGAATTTAATATTTTATTGTTGTTTGCATATTTTAGATTATGTTTATTTGTATTTTTATACCCTGTATTTAGCTCTGGGAAGTCGGGGAGGGGGGGAGGGGAGGGGAGAGTTGGGGAGGTTTGGGGAGAGGGGAGGGGATGGGGATGGGAGGGGTTTTGTATTCAAAAATGTACTGTAAAACTTTTCAATAAAAAAAAAAAGAATGGTACCAGCTAGCAGTAAAGATAGATACCAAACTAACCTGTCAAAAAAAGCCAGTAACTCCCTGACTGGCTCCAAGATGAGAACCTGCCAGACGACCACCTCCCCGGCAACCTCCAGCAATAAAAGCAGCTGAATCTCCCAGGCCCTCTCCAGCACCATCGATCAAGTGCTTCAGGTGTGGTCAGCAGGGACATTGAGTGGCAAATTGTCCAGTCCCATTTCCCCAGCAGAGAGGTAGGCGAGGACCATCTGAAAGGAAGAAACCCACTCAGCAGCCAACCAAAGAAAAGTCAAGCTGGAATGCCCAAGAATCCATCACCCAGGTCGCATTGCTTACACAGGAGAGAGTCGAGACTCCAGCCGGATCCACCACCACTCTGGCTCCCTATGACAGTGACAATGAGGGGGAAAATGACCCGATGGTGGGTTGACCCATTCCAACTTTTTCACTCACTGCCAAGCTCATAGTCCCTAAGACATAGGTACAAATGGATTTGAAGGTGCTAGTGGACTCAGGGTGCTCCTGATACATTATCAACTTACCAATTGCCATTAAAATGGGCATACAAGCAAGATTGCTTTCCAAACCCAAGAAATTTGAACAAGTGGATGGATCTTTAATGGGAGGAACCTTAATCACCCACCTAACTGAACTGGTACATTTAGAAATGGGAGCTCATCCATTTTGTGGTGGCTCCGAAAATGACTGAAGCTATGATTTTAGGTCTAGCATGGCTAGACAAGTGGAAACCTTTCATTTGGTGGGAAAAGGGGATGAGGACTGTGAGATTGCCAGTAGGACACAACCCCCCTTGTGGCTCTTTTGACATTAACGGAGAGCCTGATCCACCAGCAGAAACAGTGAACATAGCCACCATTCCCTTACCAGGGGAGCCATTCATCCCCAGGGAGTACCAAGACTTAGCGGAAACATTTAGTGAGAAGGAATGTGAAGTTCTACCACCACACTGACCAAATGACTCCACCACTGAAATATTACCAGGGGCCAAGCTGCCTAAACCAAAAAATGCATGTTATGTCCCACCTCGAAATGGAGGAACCAGAGCAGAATATGAATAGAAATCTAGCCAGAGGCTTCATTGAACCAGCTAAATCCCAAGTGGGGGCTCCGGTGTTATTTAAAGAGAAAAAGGACGGGTCACTTAGGCTCTGCATAGATTACAAGGGGTTAAATTTTGTGAGTGTGGAGAATAAGTACCTCCTCCCCTCCTGAAGGACCTACTAACCTATCTAGCAAAGGGTGTATCTTCACCATATTAGATCTAAGAGAAGCGTACTACCGAGTAAGAATAAAAGGAGATGAATGGAAAACTGCTTTTAACTGTCCTTTGGGGAGCTATCAATTCAAGTTATGCCATTTGGAATACAAGGAGCTCCAGCTGTCTTCATGCAGCTGATTAACCAGGTGCTGCTTGATCATCTATACAAGGAGGTTTTAGTGTATCTTGATGGCATCTTAATTTATAGCAAGAATATGGCTGACCATGTGAGTTTAGTGCATGAGATGCTAAAGTAACTACTTAATGCTAAATTGTATGTTAAATTATCAAAGTCTGACTTCCACCAAACCTGACTGGATTATTTGGGCTACCAGATCTCCAGTGAGGGCATTGAGATGGATCCTGGTAAAGTGAAAGCCATAATTGAATGGCAACCCCCAAGGTCTTGAAAACAACTTCAAAGCTTTCTGGGGTTTGCAAACTTCTACCGTCAATTCATTCCTTCTTTTGCTGAAATTGCTTTACCTCTGACAGACTTATTAAAAATGGGTAAAGATGGGGGAAAGCCATGACCAACCCAACCGCTAACATGGACTATGAACTGTCAAACCACTTTTGAAAATGTAAAAAGACTTTTTGAGGTCGAGCCGGTCTTAAAGCACCCCCTGAACCGTTTGTGATTCAAGCCGATGCTAGCGATGTAGCAGTCAGAGCAGTACTTTTGCAAAAGAATCCTGAGGGGATCCTACAACCCTGCACCTACACTTCAAAAAAGTTCACCAATTGTAAAAGGAGGTTAGCAGTTTGGGAGAATGAAGCCTTTGTAATTCGTTGGGCTCTGTTAACCTGGTGACACTACCTAGAAAGGAGCAAGGTGCCTTTTGAAGTATGGACTGATCACAAAAACCTAGAGGCACTGAAAACTCCTTGCAAACTTTCCCCTAAGCAAATACAATGGGCGTAATACTTTAACCAGTTTAATTTCACCCTAACATATATACTGGGAGGGAAAACATTTTTCGCTGATGTTCTATCCAGATTGCCTCAGTATAAAAGCCAGTGTGATTCGATCATGCCTACAGTACAGATTGTTTCTCAATTGATACCACAGAAGACCTCCTCTATAAAAAATCCAAATCCCAATGATCCTATGACGAGGAAGCTGAAGCAGGAACTCCTCAATTATAAATGGTTTAAAGACCATCAAATCACCCTAACCTATAGATATGGACTAGCTTACAAGGGTGGGAAATTATATTTGCTTGAAATCCTCTGCTTCCATGCACTCCAACAGAGCCATGATGTAAAACATGCCAGACACTTTGACTATTTGAAAATGTTACATTTAATTTGCCAGCAGTTTTGGTGGCCAGGTTTGAAGAAGGATGTAGAAAACTATGTCAAAAGCTGTACAGTGTGTGCCACCATAAAGAGAATTCCGGGGAAGCCCCCTGGACTATTACAACCAGTCATTGACCCTTCCCAACCATGGGAAGAGATTGCTATGGATTGCTAGTTGAGTACCCTGAAAGCAGAGGAAATATGGTAATATGGTCTGTGATTGATCTTTTCTCAAAGCAGGCTCATTTCATCACCTGCAAGGGACTCCCATCAGCCCAGAAATTGGCCCTGATGTTCCTTGAGCACATTTACAGGCTGCATGGCATGCCAAAACGAATAATCTCTGACAGGTGGGTGTAGTTTACAGCCAAGATCTGGAGGGGTTTCCTGAAAATAATTGGTTCATCGCATCGGTTGTCATTGGCTTTTCATCCATCTATGAATGGAGCAGCTGAAAAAGTGAATTTGATGGTGGAGCAGTAACTTAGGTGTTATGTGGATTATCAACAAACAGAGTGGACTGATCTTCTCCCTTTCGCTAAGGTGCCTTACAACAACACTGTTCATAGCAGCACTGGTTTCACACCTTTTAAGATTGCAATGGGGAAATAATTCCACCCAATACCTGAGTATCCTCAAGGACCCCCTACCTACCAGACTCTTGACCAATGGATGTCAGGATGGGGGGAAGTTTGGGACAAAACTAAAACTGTGCTGAAAAAAGCCCTGGAAACTTATAAAAAGCAAGCTGACAAAAAAATGGTCTCCCCAGAGATCATTCCATGTTGGGGAAAAGGTTTATTTATCTACAAAATATCTACGACTTAAATTGCCTAGTAAGAAGTTGGGACCAAAATACCTAGATCCCTTCCCCATTATCAGAATCATAAATCCAATTACAGTGGAGTTGAGACTTCCACAACTTCTAGGGAAGATTCATCCTGTATTTCATTACATTTTATTAAACATATTCCAGGGGTCCATTTTATGACCTCCTCCCAAGAAAGCACCTGGTCCCCTAGTGGTAGCTGGACAAATACATTATGAAGTGAAACACATTCTTGATTCTAGATTTTATAAGGGAAAGTTGCAATATTTAGTACAGTGGAAGGGATATCCATTGTCTGATGCCACATGGGTAAAATCTAATGATGTGAAAGCTAATAGGCTTATCTTTAAATTCTATGACAAACACCCAAACAGGCCAAGAGACAGCCTTTAACCTATGCTTCTGTTTAAATTGCAGGACTACTCCTTTCTGTTAAAGGGGTGCGGATGTCAACGCTGTGACAACTGAGAATCAGCAGCCATTTTACTTTTGCTTTTAATGTCCCTTTTCTGTTCTTTTAGAGTTCAGATGTAGAAGGTGGTATGGGTTAAATGCTTGAGAGTTTAGCTAGCCATAACAATGCAGAAGTGTGGGAACTCAAGGACATTGTCTGATAAGCTTTTGGCAGGCTGAGAAGCTGGAGAGAATGGGGAATGTGATTTATGACCACTTTGTGGGGTGGGAATTGCAACTTGTTACTTTGTATCTGGGGAGAGGGAATCTCAGTCTTGGGTTCAACTATGTAAGTGCCAATACTTTTTTTTTCCTAATAAAATGTTCTTTAAGGAAGAATTATTGCCTTGAAGTTCTTTTACTGGTTTCATCTATTGTAACCATGACAATTACACTGCTAATGCAAAAGCCTAGTTTGAAGCCAGTGATACTGACACCATCTTGCCAGGATGCTGAAAGGAAACAGCACATCATCATCATCACTCTACAGAGCTGTGAGCAAACCTATGGAAATTTTCAGATGGAAAGTAAATCTTTAGTTGTAATTAACAAGGATTGGCTTCTCCCTAGGAAGATATAATCTGCTCCTACCTTCGCTGATGCCAACTGGACTCCTTCTGTCAAGATTGGGATGCTTCAGAAGCAACTTGGCAGGAGTTCAAGTTGTGGTTAGCTGGGTGTTACCACAACTTGCCACTGGATATTTTCCTTTCCACTCTGCCCTCCCAACTTTACTTGGCAGAAAAGCAATTGCCAATTGCTTTCCTTTCCATGGGTAGCTCTTATTGAACTCCAGTAACCCCCTGGGTCAGAAGGGACGCGGTGGCTCAGTGGGTTAGGACACTGAGCTTGTCGATCAGAAGGTCAGCAGTTTGGCGGGTCGAATCCTGAGTGCCGCGGAACAGAGTGAGCGCCTGTTACTCGTCCCAGCTTCTGCCAACCTAGCAGTTCGAAAGCACGTAAAAATGCAAGTAGAAAAATAGGGACCACTACGGTGGGAAGGTAACAGCGTTCCGTGTGCCTTTGGCGTCTAGTCATGCCGGCCACATGACCACGGAGACGTCCTCGGACAAGCGCTGGCTCTTCGACTTTGAAACGGAGATGAGCACCGGCCCCTAGAGTTGGAAACGACTAGCTCGCATGTGCGGGGGAACCTTTACCTTTACCTTTTAACCCCCTGGGTCAGCAGTATCCTCTGCAATGGGGCCAGAAGCCATGCTCTGCCACTGCCATTTTCTCCTCCTGCACTCTGCAGTTCAGTCTTACCAGCATCAGGTAGAGGATATGTTGCTCTGCCTGTGCTGAGGCAGCTGGTGAAGCCCTGGCCAAAATGGCCATTGGAGGAGGCAAACTGCTCACAAGAGAAGCTGAATGGATAACCACTATGCCCCTTCCTCCCGTGAAATGGATGGATGTATTTGGGAACTATAGGCTGGATGATTTTGGATGTGGGCCATATTCAACCCATAGGCTGTAGGTTGCTGAGCCCTTCTCTCTCTCTCTCTCTCTCTCTCTCCCTCCCTCTCTCTCTCTCTCTCTCTCTCTCTCACACACACACACACACACACACTATCTATCTATCTATCTATCTATCCATCTATCTATCTATCTATCTATCTATCTATCTATCTATCTATCTATCTATCTATCTTGGTTAAACTAAATGTGAAATATATATTTATGCATGCAGATTAATCAGCTTTGAAACCATATTTCCTTCCCAAAATTTTCCGTTTTAGTTTTGTAAGTCTTCCTCAGGTTCTCTTAAACACATTTTCAGAAGCATGGTGGTTACCACATTTATCTGACATGAAGAACTTTGCTACTTCAAAATCTGACAGAAATGCATTTTCAAAAAAAATCTCTTTCTTTGAGCTACCTACTTTCCACAGGTCATTGCTGTTTTAAATAAGTTCACTGGTATATAATTTCATCTTGAGGTAGTGGGAAAGTAAGTAATTCAGAGAAGAAAACACAGTACATTTTTAAGTCACATTTTCACTTGTAAGATAAGACTTAATCAGGCAAATGTGGTTATTGTATTGTAACCATATGGCAACAAAAATTAGACAACTCCAGGATAGTGATCATTGACCCAGATGAGGGAGCTTTTCTGCATCTGCACAGTAACCACTCAGAATGCAAAGATTTGTTTTAAAAAATATATAAACTGCAGCAAGCTGCAGCATTGTCTAAGGCTCTAAGCCAACAAAGGTTGAAAAACTACTTTCAGACTAGAGTAGGAAAAGATGGGTGGAGGTCAGGTTCACAGTAAGCCTAAACTGTGTGGAAGATGACATTCATTTCTGCCCTGCAGAAATATTTTGGATTCAGATGGTTTGCACTGTTCTTCAGGCAGTGTATGAGCGAAAATGGATCCTCTGCCTTATTTATGACAGCATTCTCTGTTGAGAATCTGAGAGGCTATGGACTAAAGTGGATCCCTCTGGAATAACTCATATACATGTATTTTATGCATTAGCACACATTAATGATTTTGTCTGAATCATTAAACCAGCTTCATCTTTTATAAGGGTTGCATGACATGGGGCAGAAACCACATTGGTTGCTTTCATGCTTTTGTGGGAAATGAATTCAGTTTAACCATTCTTTAACCTTCCTAGACTTCTCAATACCCACTGATATCGCAGAATCCTTTTCGACTACTTGGAAATTGGAAATAATATAAAGTATTACAATGTTAGGGGAAGATCCATTCAGATCCACTTATTTATTTACTTATTTATTTATATTTGGAGGCTGTTTGATTCCCAGTTACTCTGAGCGACTTCCCTACTCAAAAATAGGAAATTAAAAAATGGAAGAAAAAGACATCTACGTGCAGAACAGGCAAGCTGATACAGAAAACTAACAGAGGCTCATCAGCCATTCTAAACCCTGACTAGAGAGTGAAGACAAGTTTTCAAACATTTGCAGAACAGCTACAGGGTGGGAACCATACAGGATGATGCCATTCCTGAAGTTAGGCACCAGGATAGAGAAGATACATTTCCTAGATTTCAACATATGACATTAGTGTGCCCACTGACATTACTGGATGAGCAGAGATAGACATTTTCTCAAATAGCCAGGCTTTGTGCCATGAAGAGTGTTACAGATGAAAATCGGCACCTTGAATTGCACATGGAAGCTAACTAATAACCAATGCAACTCACAAAGGAATGGTGACACGTGGCGCCTCAGGACTTTCCTTTCCCATATCCCAGTTTACATCTATATGAGGTTGGTGGGAGAGAGCATCTGCCAGTTCAGGAAGACATATCATCAACATACTGGGAATATCCTATTGTATATTTCTACCCTGGGGCCAATGGGGGATGCAGTAGGAATTATGTCTCAGGGCCTAAAGATAGTCAAGATATAGAAAAAGAGAAAATCTTTTTGTTCAGTAAACTACCTTTGTACTTATATTGATATGATTTTAAAATGCCCTGTAAACCGCCCTGAGTCCTTTGGGAAAGGGCGGTATATAAATCTAATAAAATCTAAATCTAAATCTACTTATGCCAGTTAGGACTTTCAAAGGTGCTGGACTCCCCCAAAGAAAGCAGGTTTGCAACTTGGCGGCCCTTCTGGACTCATGTCTCTACTAGAAAATCAGATAGAATTACTACTTTGAGGATGGTTGCTTCAATCTTTGCCATCCCTTTTATTTATTGTAGTCTACATCAGGGGTCCCCAACCCCCTGTCGGGGCCGCAGCATGCCAGCAACTGGTCCGCACAAACAAGCAAAGCCCTATCCGCGGGATGCAGGCAGCATACAAAACCACACACCCTATGGTCCGTGGAAAAACCTCCTTTTTATGGAACTGGTCCCTGGTGCCCAAAAGGTTGGGGACCTCTGGTCTACATGGATCTCGCTTTGAAAGGCACCCAGAAACTTCACTTAGTCCAGATGTGTTTCCAAGTGCAGTTCAAGGGGCTGGAAGCTACCTTGAAAACCCTTTAAAGGTTGAATATCTGGGAGACCAGCTTTCCCAGATAGACTCTGCTTGCCTGCCTGCCCGCTCCAGTTGGTCAGAGAACACATGCTAAGGACTGCCATCTACCAGGAAATGTACTGAGAGAGGGCCATATGGCAGATGTGTAGGAGCTCCTTTCCTATAGCTCTTTTCTCGTGGCATTCTGAAACATAGTTTTTTTAATAAAAAAAATCCTCCAAAAGCCCTGGTTGATCAAGTTGTTCCTGCCAAATTTAGCTTTAATGTGTGTGTGTATTATTTTGTAATTACTATGGTATTGCTGTATAGTTGTTTCTGGACACTGCCTAGAATCTGTTTGGACTGAGGCAGTGTAAATAAACTGAACAAATGAGTTAATAAACAAACAAACAAACAAACCTAGCAAAATCTATCAGCTGCTAGAATGCTCAAAATCAAAGAATTGTTTCTCACACTTCCATGTGTGATAAAAAGTAAGTATGTCACAAAGTTATTTCATTTCACTTACTGATAGTAAAGAAACAAATGCCAGAGTAACCAGAGATTGCCCTTTGCATCCAGAATAATTGAAATGGAGATGCCAAGAAAGCTAAGAGAAAAAGCAAGCAAACATTTTCAGATAAAGTTAGGTTTAAACCAGTATGCATGCTTCTCTTGGTCTATTTTCTTTTCCTATTATAGCTTCTTATAAGATTCTTGATCCAAAAGAAGGTCTTCCTAGACTGCACAGCCATTCAATTACAATTAATTACCACAGGTATATTCAACCCCAGAGAGAGGTGGAAAGTATGGAGAGGGGAGCTGGAATGTCTTAAAAATGTCTCACCCAAATTTCAAATCCCATGAAGTTCTTTTATTAGTTAAATATTTGCCAGCTACCATGAAATTTCAGAGTGGCATACTGATATATTTTATTATTTGGGAATAATTCATTGGTAAGACAAGGGGCAAATCTGATAAAGTAGCTATGAACTCACCAGGAAGATGTAGCTACGCCACCATTTTATTCCTGCCAAACTGCAATATGATGATATTATCGTATAGAGAGCAACATTTGTAAAATTACCGATAAATATATGTTAAAATTATCTTTCATTGTCAAAAAGTGCTGTAAAACTGGGGTTGAGGCGAACTAGCCTCTCAGTTCTCATGCCTCTATCTGTACTGAAAATCATCGTCCAATTTCTTATATTTTCAAATATGGAAATGTGAGTTCTTTTGGTGCTACTTTTCTTCCTGTCATTGTCCTCAGCTTCATTTGACAATGTTGTTTAATCCAACAGGCTGTAACAAGGGATCTGATTCTGTCAGTGGGGTTGGAAATAGCAGACAAAAATGGTGCTAGAGAGAGGAGTGGCACTGGAGAGGACAAAGACCTCTGAAAGCAGTTAAGCAGTGTAAATGTTTATCTTTTTATATCTCATTTACCTGCATGCAGTCTGTTAATTGAAGATTAGCCTTAAATTAAAGATGGGCTTCAAGATCAGAAGTGGTCTTGTAGAGAGTTCAAAGTACATTGAACTAGAATACAAGCACATGTGCACACACACAAGTTTTCATCTCATGTTATTTAATCTTTTACATGCCTCACTGCCATTCCAACACAATTGCACCATAAATACATTCATCATTCAGCCCACCTCTTCTTTCATTCCCATTCATCCTTTCCATTTTGTTCCCTCCACCTATCCATTCACAAAGATACAAGCATAAAAACATGTCTAATTCTCTATAACTACCTTCTTTCTGGTAAAGCAGAAAGGCAAAGGCAAAGAGGGAATGAGCAAAGTTGTCACTGACAGTTCAGTAGGCTTTCTTATTTTCTGTTAAGAGGTTCTGCTTTCTTACTGATCAAGACAACAATCTAGCTAGGTTGAAGGTACAACTTGGGAGGAAGGGGAGTTCTAGGTTATATTCATGGCACTCCTTTTAATGTTGGTACCCCAAGGTTCTGTCTTAGGCCCAGTACTCTTCAATATCTTCATAAACAATTTAGATGATGGGCTAGAAGGGTAATTCACAAAATTTGCAGAGGACACCAAGCTGGGGAGAAGATAGGTTCAGTTCGTATTGGCAGGGGGCAGAGATCTACCCCGAGGCCCCTTTTTTGTGGGGTACCTCAGGGGTTGGTTCTCTCCCCCCTCCTGTTTAACATCTATATGAAGCCGCTGGGTGAGATCATCCATGGCTTTGGGGTGAGGTATCACCAATATGCGGATGATACCCAGTTGTTCATCTCCACCCCGAGCCAACCCAGTGATGCCCTTGACGTGATGTCCTGGTGCCTGGAGGCGGTGCGGGTCTGGATGGGAAGGAACAGACTCAGGCTGAACCCCTCCAATACCAAGTGGCTGTGGATACCGGCATCTTGTATTGTCCAAAATGTTCCATCTCTTTTGATGGGGGGGAGGTACTGCCCCCCTCAGAAAGGGCCCGCAACTTGGGTGTCCTCCTGGATTCACGGCTTAACTTGGAAGACCATCTAACTGCTGTGACCAGGGGGGCCTTTGCACAGGTTCACCTGGTGCACCAGTTGTGCCCCTTTCTGGACCGAGATGCCCTATGCACAGTCACCCATGCCCTTGTCACTTCTCACCTGGATTACTGTAATGCTCTCTACATGGGGCTGCCCTTGAAGTGCACCCAGAGGCTTCAGCTGGTGCAAAATGCGGCCGCATGGTTGCTTATGGGAGGATCTTGATACTCCCATGTTACACCACTCCTGAGCGAGCTGCATTGGCTTCCGGTTGCCCTCCGGATGCGATTCAAGGTGCTGGTAATTACCTTTAAAGCCCTAAATGGCTTAGGCCTGGGGTACTTGTGAGCCACCTGATGCCATTGTCAACCTCCCTTCACCCGGTTCATTCCCACAGAGTCGGCCTCCTCAGGGTTTCGTTGGCTAGGCAATGCTGGCTGGCGACCCCCAGGGGGAGAGCCTTCTCTGTGGGTGCACCTACCCTCTGGAATGAACTGCCTCCGGAGCTGCGGACAGCCTTCGATCTTTCCGCCGTGACCTGAAGACATGGATGTTCCAACAAGCGGGCCTGGACTGCCTATGGTTTTAAATTTGGCTTTTATTGGGTTAAATTCTTACATCCATTGTTTAATTCTTTTTAAAATTTTGTACTTTATGTTTTTTAATTTTTTATTGTTGTGAGCCGCCCTTAGTCCTTGGGGAGAAGGGCGGCATATAAATTTAATAAAAAATAAAATAGAAATAAAAATTATATCCATAAAGATCTTGATAGACTTGAACATTGGGCTCCATCTAACAAAATGCAATTCAGTGGTGAGAAAAAGAAAGTTTTACACCTAGGCAAGAAAAAAACCAAATGCACAGGCATAGAATAGATGGCACCTGGCTCAACAGTAGTAACTATGAGATGCATCTAATGCACAGCCACTTAAGTTGAGCCAGCAGTGCATTGTAGTTGCCAAAAAAAGCCAATGCAGTCCTAGGCTGCATCAATAGGAGGATAGTATCAAGATCACATGAAGTGTTAGTACTGCTTTATACTGCTTTGGTAAGACCATACTTGGAATATCAAGTCCAGTTCTGGTCACGGCAGTACAAAAAAGATGTTGAGATTCTAAAAAGAGCACAGAGAAGTACAATAAAGATGATTAGGGGCCTGGAGGCTAAAAGATATAATGAACATTTTAAGAAACTGGATATGTCTAGTCTAACAAAGAGAAGGACTAGGGCTGACATGATAGCAGTCTTCCAACATTTGTGAGGCTGTCACAAAGAAGAAGAACCTATTCTCCAAAGCACCTGAGGGCAAGACAAGAAGTAACAGATGGAAGCATATCAAAGAGAGAACCAACCTAGAACCAAGGAAAAAAATTCCTGACAGTAAGAACAATTAATCGGTGAAATGGCTTGCCTTCAGAAGTTGTGGGTGTTGCAACAGTGTAGATTTTTAAGAAGAGATTGTCCAGAATAGTATATGGTCTCCTGCTTGGGCAGAGGGCTGGACAAGATGGCCTCCAAAGTCCCTTCCAAGTCTGTTATTCTATATTCTGTATAGTGTATTCTGTATTCTTTCTCTTATTTTCCCCACCTCAACTTTGATATTTCCTCACCAAGGGTACATCTGAACCTGGGCCTCCCTAGTACCAGTTCCATCTCATTAAGGTAGCATTGCTATCACTTTTTCTTCATTGCTGCTATTGGTATTCCTGTGTAATATCAATTTATAAAATCATTTCTCTACCATCCCACTTCCAACAATTGAAGGCAGCATACAAAATTATTAAGATTGTGAAAATAAACCAATGTCAAGCTATTTTTAAAAAGCTCAGATCTACTGTCCACATACAGACTTGGCACCATATGGTCTTGACAAATGTGTGAAAGCAGTCATAATGAGACTGCCTGCATCTCAAGATACTTCTTGACTACTCAAGGTACTCGAGGTACTAATACTAGTCTGGAGGCAGGGCTGGGAAGGTATGTTCTGGCCCTCTCCTTTCATTCACATAAATTGGGAATCCTGTTGAATGCACTAGTTAGGCTGATTCTGGTTGAGAGGGTAACTCCTATGATACGAACAGATGCACGGCTTGTATTGAGCCTTAGATGATGCCCCAAATTGGATTTCCTTTTGTTTTAAGGTACATGATTACTACAACTGCTCTGAGATGACATTTCCATTTAGGATGAAAGTTAGAACCAGAACATTGGATTAATAAAGACTTTTGTCTAATCTGATGTAGTCATTTTATGTGAGTTTTTTCCTATTGTTTTTAACTATAGGTGGAATAACATCATCAATTCCTATAGTGAGCTATCCAAGATCAGTTGCAAGATTTTGCTCTCACTGGGTCAAAAGATCTTGGATTTTCTGTAGATTCTGGTTAGGTGCAATTATATCATTTTGAAAATCTTAATTAATATTTATATCGGAATTCCAGCCTCCTTTAAAAATGCTTCTGTTCCTTAATACTGTAGTGTTTATAACTAATAGGAGCCTTGTTGTGTGTTATGTTCATCTTTGGGGGTTTTTTGTCATATATTTTTATTTGTTCATTTGACCATAATTTGAAACTCCATTTCAGTTCAGAATAATTTTCACATTTAAATCAAGAAAAACAGTCTCAGCTATTCAAAAATACTGTACCTACTTTCTTTTGGCTGCAGATATTCTAATAATGCCTGGCTGAGTTGGCTGAAGATCAAGCATGATGCTTTCTTGGAGAAAGGCCATATTTAAAATTTGCATCAAGAATGAAATAAATGCTCTTGCAAAAATCTGTCAAAGCAAACCAATATCCATTTCATCTCAGTTTTCTTAAGAAAAGTATCTTATATTAAAATTACTAGAGAGTTAAATCCATATGTAAGTGTTCTTCTCTAAACTAGGAAACTCATTCAACACAAAATTTAAGACTCTTTTCAAACAAAAATCAAACGTGTTCCTTTTTCACTGACTCCTCTATTTACAGAGGAGAGGTTTAAGCTTTTGATCTTGGACTTTATTATCAACAGCAGCCTCATGAATCAAAAAACTAGAGGGAAGCAGGTTATTATCTTACCTGCTACCCCTAAATCAGGGTCATTTATTAAATTAAGCTGAAATGCTTTACTCCCTTCAGTCTTTTATTTCAGTATTATACCTAGCAGGTTCCATCAAGAAATCATCCTTGACTATATGTTGCATAGGATTGACATTAAGGCTTCTATGAAAACTTAACCTTAGTTTTCTGCACCCTGGTACTCTCGAGGTGTTGAGGAGCATTGCTTTAGCTTCTACAAAGAAACAAGGAGGAAGGAGATTGTTGAATAATGATTTCAATAAAATACCGCCGCCCCCCCAAAAAAAACTTGACAGGGAAAGCAAAGTTAATTCCTTGCCCTGAAAGTTCCACTATTCATTATATGAATGGCCATGTAGTCTGTTAAAAGCAAGGGCATTGCTTTAATACCATAAGTACTAGGACTTCTGGGGGAAGCCTGTCTCTGTCTCTCCACAGCAAAAACCAAAGAACCAGTGAGTAGACCAGTTCTTTGCAATCTCTCTGGACAAGAGAGAATGGGAGATTGTCCACATGTGCTCCAGATAGCTCCTCAGTGGTCTTCCACTGGTTTCAGTGCCAGGAAATGATGGGATTGGCCTCATGCTCACAACTGTATCTAATGGCCTACTTCTCTTTCATTATTCATATGGTTGAGTAAGGACATCTCATGGTTCTCTTTGGTATTCTTTTAAACAATAAATGCTTTCTTAAAGACAGAGGAAGCATGGGTGAAATGTTCATTAAGCAAAGTACAGAAAGCCCTCACATTGTGAACCAACTGGGACCAGAATTTCCATTGCTAAGCAAAGTGGTTTCTAAGTGAGCCATGCCTGATTACAAATTTTTTTGCCATTGTTATTAAATAAATCACTACAGTTGTTAAGTGAATCATGCAGTCATAAAGTGAATCCAGCTGCCCCTATTGATTTTGCTTTTCAGAAGCCAGTTGGGAAAGGTACAAATGGCTATAACATGATCATGGGATGTTGCAACCATCATAAACACATGCCGGTTGCCAAGCCTCTGAATTATTGCTATGTAACTATGGGCATGCTGTGACAATTAAAGTGTGAAGGCTGGTCAAAGGTCACTTGTTTCACTGCTGTTGTAACTTTAAATGATTGCTAAAATGAATGGTTGTAAGTCAAGACTATCTGTATACAGTTTGGTATTTTTTTAATATCCCCAATGAGTGATAACATCAAATTTCATAATGATCAAATACACCATTTGTTCAAGATGATGAGTCTAGTGTCATTTCCCCAGAAGTTCATCTCTAGTTTAGAATACTGACTATCCAGCAGACCAAGTCAAACCATCAGCAGTTCTTTACTGGTGCACCTTTCCAGGGTCAGCCTTCCTATTAAAATGTTAAGCAGCTAAGTGAAAGATAATGAATTGCAAGTTCCTCACAGTTGTTTCTTCTTGGCTGTTCCTGTCTACTGAAGGATTGAGCTGAAATAAATTCACTGTACAAGCCTTTTGTCTCAAAGGCATTTTTGATTTCTGGAATGGGGACAGTCCACCATCTTTTGTTATGTTAATTCTAGTCCCTTTCAACTAATGGAACTAAAATTGATAATAATGTAAACTACATATCAAGACTGCTTGCCTAATCAGCCTTCAGTTTATGCAACTATTATAGGTAACGGTTGCCTTGTATACCCGTATTTTGGGCTGTTTGGTTCAGATAAAAGGGTCAGTTGAATTTCCAATGGCTCTTTTCTATTATGAATTGAACTGTTATGGAGTGCAGATCAGGCACTCAAAGCTATAATTTCCAGGAGGCAGATGAATCAGAACTGAAAGGGCAGTTCCAGAAAAACAAACAGGTTTCAGCCAGAAATATGTACGGAAAATGCAACAAATCAACTCTGAACTACATCTAGAATGAATTGTACAAAATTTGCTCATTAATACAGAGAAAAGTAGCCTTTAAAAGCTTTTAGACTTTATATACTGACTACTTGAATATAATGTCATATGACTGGGGGGTGAGTGGGTAAGAATCAGTGGTGGGATCCAGTCGGTTCACACCACTTCAGCAGAACTGGTAGCTAATTTTTTGTTGTCCAGGCCCAGAATGGACTTCCAGAAGCAACATCCACACAGAGAACCCACCACTGGTAAGAATCTATTATGAAACTTACATTCCCCTGAATTTTCAAAAGAAGTATTAAAACATTAGATTTGATCCATGGATATAAATTATAAAGTCTGAAACAGTACAGAGTTACAGATATTAACATGCAAATAGTGATTTCTTCTTTAATATCTCAATATTACCTTCTGCAAGGTTCTTTCAGCAATAGAAATTATGCACACATGTGTATATGTTTCATACGAGCTCACCTGAAGTCCCGGAGAAGCCTTCTGTTCAAGGGCCAGTCACAAAAGTTGAGGCAGAGGAACCCATAACTCCTCAACTCAGTAATCGGAGGAGAATTATAGACCTGTTTGGAAAATGGCATGCAGGAAATAGATAGCCCAATGCCTTCAGAAATAGAATTAATTTCTTACTCATCATAAAAAATGAAGGGCAGGCACTGCTTATGAATGCATTTATAAATCTTTTATTTCCAAAAGGAATACAGAATGTAGAAAAAGGGATGCTTTAGTTCAAGCACTGTTCAAATGGACAGTAAGAATTAGGGAAAGAGAAACAACTTCTTGAATAAGGAAAAGAGCATGCAAAATCAAGATGAGTGCCATCACCAGAAGTTTAGTCTAAGAGTAGACTTAGTTAATCTAATAACAATTGATAGGAAGAGTATGAACTACTGAGATGCAAAAAAACAAAACAAAAACCAGACTACCCTCAAATTCTAAAATATGGCTTTATCTATTTATTTATACAAGAAGCCTTACTGTTAGACGTACAAATATAAAAGGTAAAAATATAGGTTAGAAGGAAAAATAGAAAAGATGGAGATGAATTAAGTCCGGAACAAAGCTGTGTATAAGAAGCAGACAATTTGTATCAAGTTTAAGTCAGGCTGATTTTCCCTTCCTGTATTAAATAGCACTTTTGTCATAATTGTTCCTGAGGGTAACAGATGAGACCAGATGGGTCTTCTCATTTTAACAGTCCTTGGCTCAGTGATAGCTGAACTAAATCAACCAAGTGTTCTCTTTCATGGTAGAGATGGAGGGTCCAAGCACTGAGCTTGCAATCTGTTTTAAAGTTATTTCTGGGAAGCAGCCTTCTTGTGACTGATGGCAAAAACCAAATATTAAATTCAAGACACCACATTAAACCACAGTTATAAGTTGTCTAGAGAAAAACCCATTACTGTCTATTGTGCTAAGTCAGAAAGCATGGTTTACAACAGTGTTTTTCAACCACTGTTCCACGGCACACTAGTGTGCCGCGAGATGTTGCCTGGTGTGCCGTGGGAAGAATTGACCTAGGAGACAGCGGTGAGAGGAGGAGGAAGAGGAGGAGGAACAGCCACGGGCGGAGCGGTGCTGCAAGACTCTCTGGCGGGGAGCCTTGGCTAAGCTGACGGCCCTACTTTGCTGGAAGCAAAAGCCCGGGAAAAGAAGTGGGCTCGACCTCTCTAGGCACCAGGGCTCCACGGCAGCGTAGCTCCGCCCCCTTCTCTGGCTTCGGAGGGTCTCTTGCTGAAGAGAGAGAAGCTGGGGAGAGGCAACCGGCTCGCTTATCGGAAGAGGACGGACGGGCAGCCAGCCCGGCTCGCCTGAGCTGTCGCGTGGTTGGTTGCCTGCAATGTTCGAAAAAGCTCTTCTTCCCCAGCACGCGCCGCTTACTCCTTACTCCCCGCGTGGCTGAGGATGCGAGACTCCCGCCTGGTCGGCTGCCTGGTTGCTCGCCGCGACCCCTCGCCCCAGCCCGAAATAGAGGGATCTGACCGCTTCGCTCTTGGAGGCTTCGCTTGCGTCTGAAAAATTACATGGCTGATTTTTTTTAACCTGTCCTTTTGATACATTGCATAATAAAATGTCCTTTGGACCAAAGCAATTAAAAACCTTTGGGGTTCCCCCCCTCTGGAGTGAAGTGCTTTTGATGGTAAAGGTGAGAAAGAAAGAAAAAAGGAAGGGAAAAAAGGAGAAAGGGGGAAGGGGAAAAGGGAGGGAGAAAGAAAAAAAGGAGAATAGAAAAGAAAGAGAGAGAGAGAGGAAGGGAGGAAGGAAGGAAAAAAAGCAGGAAGAAAAATTAAAAAGAAATGCAAGTAGCTTCCAGTTTCCACAACAAGTAGAAAGCAAGAAATTGAGAGAGGGAGGGAAAGAAAGTGGGAGAGAGAAAGGCAGGAAAGAAAGGAAGGAAGATAGAAAGAAAGAAAGAGAAAAGAAAGAAAGAAAGAAAAATAAATGAAGGAGAAAAATGCAGAAAGAAAAATTAAAAAGAAATGCAAGTAGCTTCCAATTTCCACAACAAGTAGAAAGCAAGAAATTGAGAGAGGGAGGGAAAGAAAGTGGGAGAGAGAAAGGAAGGAAGGAAGATAAAGAAAGAAAAGAGAGGGAGGGAAGAGAGGGAAGGAAGGAAGAAAGAAAAGAAGGGAAAAAAGAAAATACAGAAAGATAAATTAAAAAGAAATGCAAGCTTTCCTTTTCCTTCACAGCAAAAACAAACAAACAAAAGCCCCAAAATAAAATAAAATAAAGAGGCTAATAATAATAATAATAATAATAATAATAATAATAATAATAATAATAATAATAATAATAAGAAGAAGAAGAAGAAGAAGAAGAAGAAGAAGAAGAAGAAGAAGAAGAAGAAGAAGAAGAAGAAGAAGAAGAAGAAGAAGTTGGAAGGGACCTTGGAGGTCATCTAGTCTAGTCCAACCCCTTGAGAACACAGGCCATCCTCAACTTACGACCATTCGTGTAGCGACCGTGGGGAGGTCCAACGGTGTGGAAAACGGTGGAGTGCCTCATGATTTTTTTCATGAAACAAGTGTGCCTTTGCCCAAAAATGGTTGAAAAACACTGGTTTACAAATCACAGTGGCTACATTTGGTTAAAGGACAGATCGCAAACAAGGAGATCCTACATCTTTGTGCACCTAGTCTAAATAAATTTCCTTTCTGTTCCCTACCCCCAGGGATTTCCAAGTGTTATAAGACTTTCTGTTTCTAATTATTATTTATCTCATTTTGCTACTTCAAACTAAACTGGCGGTCTAATTTTAACTGTATTGTAATGTCTTCTAATCCACATTCCAGTCACTCAAGATAATCTAATAAAAGGTTTGAGAAGGCTGTACTTTCAGGTGAAGACTCATAAGATGGTTACCAGCATTTTAATGGAATAATCATATTATATAATAATGTAAATAAGAGTTGGGTTTTGAAACGAAAACAAATATGACAACAATAATTACAAATCTCTATTTTAAATGCAAGCCTATTAAGTGGCCCCCAGCCTAAAACTGGTACAGACAAGCCAAATAGTTTCTTCTTCAGTGAGACAAATATATCTTTATTAAAGGAGATATAATGAAGCATACCTATTTGGGCACCCAATAACTGCCGGAGGATTTAGAGGTACATTTCATTGGCCCACATTTTGTTGGCCCACACACTTCAAAACAGAAATTATCATGTTCAGTTCAATTGGTAGGAGCTCTGGGAAAAGATTCTTAAAAGGCAGACACTTTGCCTAGAGACTTGAGAGGCAAGATATCAATACTAGGATATCTTGGATCAGAGGGTCTGGTTCAGTGTAATGCAGATGTATTCATGCTACTTGTAATTAATTGATTTTGTTCAGATCTATCTACAATTCCACGGAGATACAGGACAATCGTAGAGAAAAAAGAATTTATCATCTAGAATTTCTTGTTTTTAATTTTTAGAAAAGAGCCAATTTTTTGTTCTGATGGTCAGAAAGTGTAACTTAAACTGCATGGCAACTCCTTCTGAAATCACAGACATCACCAATAGGGTGAGTTGAAGCTTTCATCAGAATTTCAGTGGCTTGAGAGGGAATTCAGTTGTTTGTGTGTCTTTGCATGCCTGATGTTTATTAACTATGTAAATAGTACCCATCATAAAATAAAGTATATACGCATTTGCTCTAACTACATAATTTACTCTACTCCATAATTCAACTTTTTTTTCTATAGGTATGTATTATATACACTGGCCTGACAATACTCCCCTACTGATTTTTGAAACATCTTTGAAAAGTACTGTGGTGCTTTTTTTCCTTTTAATCTAGTGTCAGCAGAAAACACTTCCTTCATTTAACTGATACCAGCTCCACCATACATTATCTCCCTATCATTCCCCTGAAAATCTATATTTTCCTAAAAACAATACTGCCAAAAGTATCTTATAGATTCTTCTTTGCTACATTCTGCCTCTTGCTTTGTTTATGAAGAATCTCAAAGATTTATAGCCATAGCAATGATTTATAGAAAAGCATATAAAATATATTTTACAGGTCCATATAGTGAGTGCTGCAAGACCCCTGGACATCTGAAGCATTATCTGCTAGAAATTAACTCTGTTTGTCTTTTGTTTGATAACCTCCAATGGCCAAAATGAATTTTTTGGAAAAATAATTTAGGGGCTGTTTACTCCTATATGTTGAACAAAATGATTGTTAAGAATGTTATATGCTGTAGTTTTATCCAGAACAATCATGATTTAGATCTGAAATAAAGCACCTTAAAAAGGGAGTGATTCTTCAGGTTCCACACAGAAATTATTAATGGTTTCCATTTATCAGGGCTGTATGATAAAGTTGCTTTTTCCTAAATTTGAGACATTATTCATTCATTTAAAAATTCTACTTAAGAGACAAAATGAATTAAATCTGGTTGTCAGGACCCATCCCAATCCACATCTTACGAAAGAAGAACTCTTGGAGACAGGGTTGTCCAAGCACAAACTTTTACTAAAACATGATCAACAGTGGATAATCCAGACAGGATCTGGAAACTGTGTTGCAGATTGATATTTTTAAAGCGTCCCTGAGTAAAAACCCATCCCCTCAGTCCATTTGGTCAGTCTCGGATCAATTAAGTTTCATGTGTCAACAACCTTCGTGGGAAAAGAGAAACTTCATGCATTTACAACATTGTTGCTTCCTCCCCTTCAAATTCCAATCAGCGATACAAACCAGAATCTATCCCCCCCCCCTTTCTTTGTTCTTCTCAGTTCAAAGGTTCTTTCCCTGGTCTTTGTTGATGGCCTCCAGGCAAGCTGAATAAACAACTTTGCATCTAATGGATAGGGATGGCCAATTATTACTCTTTGCACATTCAAATCAGTACTCCAGTTTGAAATGCAGAGCATTCTAAAAGAAATGCAGGATGTTTATTTATAAAATTTATATGTCTGCCCATCTCACATGAAGTGAGTCTGGGCAGCATATAGCAAAGAATAGTATAAAATAATAATCATAAACACAGACACAGACCCACAGAGACAGACACAGACCCACAGACAGACAGACAGACAGACACACACACACACACACACACACACGTGTGTGTGTGTGTGTGTGTGTGTGTGTGTGTTATACTGCTCAAAAATAAAGAGAACACTTAAACAACACAATGTACTGTATTTAATAGTAGGATGTCTTATCTTGTGTTCCCTTTATTTTTTTGAGCAGAGTATATAGATATACTCTGAGCAGAGTATATATATATACAGAAGAAGGAAGCTGAAGCCATATATATATGAGACAAATGCTTGTTAACTATTAGATTACCTTGCTAGGCCTCAAACATGGGACAAATCTTTATCTCCTGTGTCAGCTTATCCTGAAGGCCATCGACAGGCAGTAGTCACACCAGTGACAGCTCATATTTGTGTAAATTTTAAATTGCTAACAAAGAATTAAGCGAGACTGATATGCATTTCAAACTTATTAGTTTTCATCAGTCAGCCATACCCTTCTGAGATTCGAACCTGGGCTGATTGCACATTAGGCAGTTGTTTTCACCTCTAGGCCACAGGATCTCTCTCGCTTTGTTAGCAGAGAAGCAAGGGGAGATATATGACAAATGTGACTACAGGCAGGAAATAGTGATGATTGTAAAAAACCTGAAAGAAGCAACAGAATAACAGATTTGGAAGGGACCTTGAAGGTCTTCTAGTCCAACCCCCCAGCTGGAGCAAGAGACTCTCTATATCGTTCTAGACAAATTGCTGTCCAATCTCTTTTTAAACACCTCCAGTGTTGCAACACCCACAACTTCTGAAGGCCAGCTGTTTCACTGATTAATTGTTCTTACTATCAGGATTTTTTTTTCCTTAGCTCTAGGTTGGTTCTCTCTTTGATAAGTTTCCATCTGTTACTTCTTGTCTTGCCCTCAGGTGCTTTGGAGGTGCTTTGTGTCAGCCCTAGTCCTTCTCTTTGTTAGATTAGACATTTTCAGTTCCTGCAACTGTTCATCATATATTTTAGCCTCCAGACCCCTAAACATTTTTGTTGCTCTTGTCTGCACATTTTCTAGAATCTCAACATCTTTTATTATCATGGTGACCAGAACTGGATGCATTATTCCAAGTATGCTCTTACCAAAGCAGTATAAAGTAGTACTAACACTTCATGTGATCTTGATCTTGGTCCCTCTGTTAAAAATATTTCCCACTATTGCCTATTCCCACAAATTTCCACTAGAAAGATCTGCTATTAAAATCTTTCTGCGTTGTTTTAGAATTGCCCTCTTGCTTCTTATAAGTGTTTACTTTTTAAATTAATTGGGTTTTATTATTATCACGCCTTTCTTCTAAGGTGGTCAAAGTGGTATTGTTGTGTATTCACTTATTGTTATTGTTATGTATTCACACATTGAGTTAAATAGAAGTTAACAGGGCTGAGGTAAAACCGCGGCAGCTTTTGACAGCTGTCAAAGCTGCCGGGCGGAACTGCGCAAGCGCCAGCAATTGACAGCTCAACACGTGCTACCGATGACAGCTCCGAGCTGTCAAATCCGGACGGCCCCGATTGGCGGAGACAAACGGCGCGGGAACGAACTCACCCCTGATTGGTCAAACCGCCGGCAGCTGTCAGTATAAATAGATGTCTTGTTCTCTTGTTTCTTTGCCTGGTTCAGAATAAAAAGTTAAACTGTTAACTTGCTGTCTCGCCTGCTTATTAACTAAAGTACTGGCGACGAAGGTGGGATGCCTGCTTGCCTAAGCTGAAGTCACTACCTAAGGGGAGAAGAGATTTTTCCCCTTAGCCGAGCTGGTCACTTGCTGAAGTCACTGGAAAGCCGAACTTCCATTTAACGCAAGCAGCGGCACCCACAATTTACAGACAGCATGACGAACCACGGCCACATTCGAGAATTCGATACCCGCCACCCAGAAGGCTGGGAATCTCATCTGGGCCAGGTAGAAGGATACCTGGTAGTCAAGAATATTACGGATGACCGGGCCAAGGCAGCCGCCCTCCTTTGGCTCAGCGGGCCCGCCGTTTATGACGCCGCTGTGGGGATCTTCACCCCTGAGCCGATCGCCACCATCTCCTACGCCGACCTTACCAAGGGGCTGAGCAAATACTTCATGCCCATCAAGTCAGAACTCTACTGGAGAGTGAACTTCGCACGGAAACTTCAGCTTCCTGACGAGCCAGCAAATGACTTCATAACCCGGGTCAGACACGCCGCACGCCGGTGCCGGTTCCCGGACTTAGAAGACCGAATCCGGGACCAGATCGTCATAGGGCTCAAAGACGAACGGCTGAGGAAGAAGCTGATCACCAAGCCTGAAATGACGATGACCGATGTGGCGAGAGAAGTCATTGCATACGAGGACTGCCATGGAGACAACCGACATGCACCTGACAGCGGACCCAGGGGGTCCGTGCACCAGGAGGACGGCGGGTTCAGCGGTTCCGAAGATGACGACGGCCCCACAGACATAGATGCGGTACAGCGGCGGTTCAAAAAGCTCAGGCTGCAACGCAACTACAGGGGGGGGGCTGCCAACAATCAGAAGGGTGCTAACTTCCAGCCAAACAGGGCAAAGTGTGCCAGCTGCGGCGGAAGCCACCCGAGGGCGATGTGCCGGTTCCGCAGTGCCAAATGCCATGGGTGCGGGAAGACAGGTCACCTCAAAGCCGTGTGCCGCAGCCGAAGCCGGGAAAACCTGCATGATCTGGAGGTGACAGCCGAAGGTATGTCCCCACACACACACAGAGCCAGGCACAGCCCCAGAACCCTAGTGCTTAACGTAAGGGGGAAGGCGGAAAGGTATACAGTCCACAGCACTCTTAAGCCCAAAGTCAAGGTGGACGTTCTGATTCAGGGAATTCCCTGTGAGATGGAAGTGGACTCTGGGTCCTCTGTCTCACTCATTTCATGGCGAACCTACAGGGACATTTGTAGTCAAAGTAAAAAACGGCCCGCCCTTCGACCCACCAAACTCCGCCTAGCTGACTTCCAGAAAACGCCCATTAAACTCCGGGGAAAAACTTCCGTCCCCGTAGAGTTCAAGCAATTTAAAGGATCCCTCCCTATTCTTGTGACCAAAGAAAACAGAATCAGCCTGCTAGGATTAGACTGGTTTGAGGCACTAGGGATAGCGTTGACAGGTGTCAACGCCATTCAGCTGTCAAACTTAGAATCCGTCTGCCTTCAATTCGCGGACGTCTTTGACAGCTCGCTAGGGAAGTACACGGGACCGCCCGTATCTCTTAAACTAAACCCGAATGTAATGTCTGTCAGGATCAAGGCTAGAAGAGTTCCCTTCGCCTTGAGGGAAAAAATAGAAGCTGAGCTAGACCGATTAACAAATTTAGGGGTTTTAGAACCGGTAGAAGGGGCAGAGTGGGAGACACCCATAGTGACACCAGTTAAGCCAAATGGCCAAATAAGATTATGCGCCGATTATAAAGCGACCCTCAACCTCGCATTAAATGCACATGCCTACCCGGTCCCGGCTGTCAAAGACATCCTCACGGCCATTAAGTCAGGCGCCATATTTGCCAAGTTAGACTTGGCGCAGGCATATTTACAGCTGCCTGTCACCCCTGACACCGCCTTGGCTCAAACAATCGTCACCCACAAGGGAGCATTCAAAATTAACCGCCTCCAATTCGGCATCTCTGCAGCCCCGAGGATCTTCCAGGAAATCATGGAAAAGACACTTAAAGGGATCCCCGGGGTCTGCCCATATTTTGACGACGTGCTAATTGCAGGGGAATCAGAAAAAGACCTAGCTGACAAATTAACTAAGGTGCTCCTAAGGTTCAGGGAGGCTGGTCTCAAATTAAAAAGAGACAAATGCTCCATCGGGGTGCCCTCAACAGAGTTCTTAGGTTTTAAAATAGACACTAAGGGAATTCACCCCACTGACACAAAAATTAAAGCTATTAAAACAGCACCAACCCCTAAAAATAAACAAGAACTTCAAGCCTTCCTAGGTTTAGTTAACTTTTATCACACCTTCCTGCCTCATAAAGCCTCCATAGCTGAACCCTTACATAGGCTATTAGACAAAGGCAAAACCTGGACTTGGTCCTCTGAGCATGATAAAAGTTTTAATCTGTTAAAAAACTTACTCTCCAGCAACACAACGGTAGCCCTGTTTAACGAACAGCTGCCCTTATGTCTAGCTTGCGATGCCTCCCCCTACGGCATCGGAGCGGTCCTAAGCCATTTAACTAAAGAAGGAATACAAACCCCTGTAGCGTTCTATTCCAGAACGCTGTCAAAACCTGAGCGTAATTACGCTCAGATCGACAAAGAGGCTTTAGCTATAGTAGCTAGCGTAAAAAAATTTCATGATTACCTTTACGGCCGACCCTTTACCATTTTTACAGACCATAAGCCCCTGTTAGGACTTTTTACAGTAAACAGGCTAACACCACAAATTTTATCTCCCCGCATCCTGAGATGGTCTACCTTTCTGTCAGCCTATTCATACAAGTTAGAATACAGGCCAGGGAAAGCCATGGGCCATGCTGATGGCCTGAGCAGACTGCCCCAACCAATAGTTGACCCAGACCCAGCACCAGCTGGAAGGATACTGGCTATCTCAGACCTGCCAGAATGCCCATTATCCGTTAAAGATATCTCTGCAGCTACCGCTGCAGACAAAATCCTAGGCAGAGTCTTAGGCTATGTCACGACTGGCTGGCAATACTCACCCCCAGACCCAGAATTCCAACCTTATATTTTAAAGCAAAAGGAATTATCCACCCATCAGGGATGTCTTTTATGGGGCAGCAGGGTAATCATACCCGACAAACACAGACTCAAGGTGTTAGAGAGCCTCCACGAAGGGCACCCTGGTACCGTCAAAATGAAGGCTCTGGCCAGAAGCTATGTCTGGTGGCCAGGATTAGACAAACACATTGAAACACACGTAGACGGCTGCTATTCCTGCCAACTTGTTAGAGCCGCCCAGCCACAGGCTCCCATACATAGATGGGAAACTACAAAGACACCCTGGTCTCGTATTCATATAGATTATGCAGGTCCATTCCAAGGACAATCATTCTTAATTGTCGTGGACAGCTATTCGAAATGGCTAGAAGTAGCGCCAGTAGCTAGCACAACTTCATCAGCCACAATACAAGTTTTAAGGGGATTATTCGCAACACATGGGCTTCCTGATGTTATAGTTTCCGATAACGGCCCCCAATTTACCTCCTGCGAATTCCAGAGTTTCACAACGGCGAACTCTATTAGGCACACCACCACGGCTCCCTTTCACCCATCGACGAACGGCTTGGCAGAGGTGATGGTGAAATCAACCAAGGAGGCACTGCAGAAAATCATCTCCGGCAACTGGCACCAAAGATTGGCACAATTTCTTTTATCACAACACAACACACCATGCACTACTACTGGAAAGTCCCCAGCAGAGCTTCGCTGGGGCAAAAGATTAACTACCAGACTAGACTGTCTACACCCAGACAGATCCCCTCCAGACCCAGAACCACCCCTCCAACATAGAACTCTCAACACAGGGCAAGCTGTCTGGGCAAGGAATTACGGGGGGGGCAACAAATGGACACAAGGGATAGTCATCGAACAAACAGGCCCCCTGTCATACATCATAGACATTGGACAGAATATACATATCCGCAGACACATAGACCAGCTGCGACGGCGCAGTCCTCAAAACATAGGGGGAAGGGGTAACGACGAAATGCTGACAGAAGCACCGCCGCAAAGCCTTGCATGCCAAAATTCCCCCGATCGGAATATACCATTTCAACACCCCGCTCCAAGCGACGCGGAACCTGCGGAGCCAGACCCCCTGCCCCCGGAGCCAAACCTAGAAGCCCCTGGGGAAAAGGAACAACCAACCGAGACAACCCCCCGGCGCTCCGAAAGAATAAAAAGACCTCCCACCTACCTAAAAGACTTTGAATGGGGAAACCCGAAAAAGAAACAGTTGGGGAAAAATCAACTCAATCAGAGGGAGGGGTAAGGGATGTTGTGTATTCACTTATTGTTATTGTTATGTATTCACACATTGAGTTAAATAGAAGTTAACAGGGCTGAGGTAAAACCGCGGCAGCTTTTGACAGCTGTCAAAGCTGCCAGGCGGAACTGCGCAAGCGCCAGCAATTGACAGCTCAACACGCGCTACCGATGACAGCTCCGAGCTGTCAAATCCGGACGGCCCCGATTGGCGGAGACAAACGGCGCGGGAACGAACTCACCCCTGATTGGTCAAACCGCCGGCAGCTGTCAGTATAAATAAATGTCTTGTTCTCTTGTTTCTTTGCCTGGTTCAGAATAAAAAGTTAAACTGTTAACTTGCTGTCTCGCCTGCTTATTAACTAAAGTAGGTATACTTTATTTTCTCTCTTTCCCCACCTCATCCCTGAGACTGTACTGGTGTACTAGCATAATCTATAGCTCAGTCTACTCTAAAGCAGGGATCTTGTGGCCCAGCAAATATTGCCTGAGATATGGCTCTCAACATCCTTTGCTGTTGGCAACATTGGAGGGGATGGTGGAAATTTTAGTTCAACATTTGGAGAACTAACACTACTCCAGCTCTCCTAAATGAGGTAGAGGGCCAGACATAAATGTGGTTACTACTAGGACAGGAACTCAAATTATTTTAAATTAAGTTATATTGAAGTGTAAATAAATTAAACTGAATTATAGCTGAAATACTTCCTTTATCATTGTTGAATTATTTTTCCCTTATACACACTAAAAAATTACAATTTAACAGAAACTTTTGGAAAAACCCAGTAGGTAACACAAAGAATTCATCTAACACATCCTGTTTACTGTATGAAAATTTCCTATTGCCATTGCTGAAATGTCTTCAAAATGGAACTTCTATTTCCAAGGCAAAAAAGCAATGTTTTTTTTTCCTTGGGAAAATGATAGAAAACCTCCCATCCAGTTAAGCCCAATTATTGAGTATATTCCAGGTTAAAAGGCAAAAAAAAGAAGAAAAAAGAAGGGGAAAGCAGTCCAATTCTCACAATTTCTCAGAGTTGGTTATCTGCCCTGAAGGGGCTAGACCAGAGGTCACCAACTTTTGTTGGTTGGTGGACCAGAGGAAAAGGGAGGGGAAAACATTTTACACGCATGCATGCATGTGTGTTTGCACAGGGCCACGGGCATGTCCACTCCACAAATGGGGCGGGGCTAGTGCCCGCATGATACTCACTAGCCCTGCCTCTTTTTTGTGTGGCGCAGTGCCTTGTTTCTACGCTCTGTGTCATGGCGGTGCCCATTTTTTAACCCCATGGCACAGCAGTGTCCATTTTTGCACCTTGCAGCATGGCAGCAGCCCATTTTCGTGCCCCGAGGTGCAACAGCAGCATCCCATTTTTGTGCCCTGAGGTGCAGCAGCAGCCCGTTTTTGCGCCCCGTGATGCAGTGTCCTGTTTTTGCACCCCATGGCCACAGTGCTAGCACAAGTGAGGGGTTGTGTGCGCACACACATGTGCACTGGCCAGCCTGTCCCATGGCCCAGTGGCCAGCAGGGCACAGCCCACTACCAGGTCACAGCCCACAGGTTGGGGACCCCTGGGCTAGACTCCATCAAATTAGGATTCACATTGGTCTTGTGAAACTAGGGAAAATGTTTTTCCCCAAATTATTAATTAATTGCAAAAGAAAGCAAACTCTGTAGATAATGCTGATAATATAAATGAATAGAAATTACAAACAGTGTACTGCTTCAGTCATGAGGTCCTGCTACATTGATTCATTAAGCAATGCTTTTTTATTCAGATTTTATCAGAAATTTACCTTAATCCAGCAAGGATTGAAATTCTGATGTGAAAAATATGCACTAAAAAGATAAAGAGAAATCATATAGTATGCAACCACATTTCTGTGGCCAATAAACTATGACTACATCTGCCTCTGTCAATAAATAATTTATTGAATTCTGGCTGAATTAGTGGAAACTTCCTGTTCTCTCACCTATAGGAGGAACCTAAATGTGTCTCCTTTCCCAGAGCCCTTAAACAGGATCTATTCAAACTGCTGCAACCATACTTCTTGTTCCAGAATAATTTATAAAATAATAACTATTAGATACACAACTTCAGAAACTTGAAATAAAAGCCAAATGTCAACCAATTGCTAATATGCTTAGCCAAAGCAACTTTTTATTGATCTTGATTGTCCAGAATTGCACTTCAAAAGGCCTAGGTGACATTTCCAAGGGGAGACATGATAGTTTCAAGTCAATTACAGACATCAGAAGATTTGTGCAAAGGGAATGTGTTCACCTTAGAGGAATATCAGAAGAGGATAGAAAATGAATTAAGCATCTTTTATATGCGGTGAACAAATCCGTTAATGGTCCAGAACACTGAAAAGGACACTTGGGGTCTCAAAAAGTGTCTGGATCTAAATGATTTGTTACTGAATAAAGTATTGCTATGGGAATTGCAATGTATTTTTTTCTGCAGTACTTTGTGTAGATCTGAAAGAAGCCATGTGATTATGCTTGTGGAAGTAGGGCTTATACATCACTGAATTTACTTGGTGGAAACTTATGTTGTACCTTATTTACTTTGCTCCTCAAAACTCAGTGAAAGTGACATGAGATTGTATATGCCCTTATCTGCATAATTTTGCAGTAGGTCTTACCTCTTGGTCATATTAAGGCAGCGGCTCCCAAACTTTTCTATACCCCACACCTCTAAAACGCTTCTGAAATATTCTTGCACCCCTTACAAAAGTTCAAAATAATGGCAACAGATTATGCATATACACTATAATTTTGAAAACCCAAGTTTTCCCACCCCCTGGAATATCGTCTCGCACCCTCAGGGGAATCCCTGTATTAAGGTATGCTATAACCCAGTTATAGACGCGGTGGCTCAGTGGGTTAGGATGCTGAGTTTGTCGATCAGAAGGTCGGCAGTTTGGCGGGTCGAATCCCGGGTGCCGCGTAGCAGAGTGAGCGCCTGTTACTCGTCCCAGCTTCTGCCAACCTAGCAGTTCGAAAGCACGTAAAAATGCAACTAGAAAAATAGGGACCACTCCGGTGGGAAGGTAACAGCGTTCCGTGCGCCTTTGGTGTCTAGTCATGCCGGCCACATGACCACGGAGACGTCCTCGGACAAGCGCTGGCTCTTCGGCTTTGAAACGGAGATGAGCACCGGCCCCTAGAGTCGGAAACGACTAGCACGCATGTGCGGGGGAACCTTTACCTTTACTTTACCTTTATAACCCAGAAAACCCATCCATCGAGCAAAATTCCTAGCATATTTAGGAGATCAGTATGTTCAAAAGAAGAAACCCAGTAGGTAACACAAAGGACTCATCTAACACAGCCTGTTTACTGTATGAAAAGTTCCTATTATCACTGCTGAAATGCCTTCAAAGCAATGTTTTTTTTCTTGGGAAAATGATAGAGAAGTGAAAGGAAAACAGACCCGGGTCGATAGAGTTGTCCTGAACCAGCCAGGCAGCCTCGTCTCCGAAAAAGAACTCCCGTGAGCACTGCCCGCTGAACTTTTATTCACCTCCAACATTACAAAAAACTTCATCAGTCTCATACGAAATAGGGTCCATAGAAATAATTGGATACATAATAAGGATTACTCAGGTGCCTATGAGATCACACAAAAACAAGGTACCAAAAGATGTATGTGAAAGCTTTATCATAGCGTTTCCCAAACCTCCCACATGCCAGCCTGCCTATGAGCCAGGAGAGTGTGCTCTCACTGAAACAAACAGGGAGGCCCATTAGGGGGGTCTGGAAAAGCTGAAGGGTGAGAAACCAAATTCTTGAGAGACCAAATTCTGGCCGTTCCCACAGATAGAAAACCTCCCATCCAGTTAAGCCCAGTTCTTGAGTATATTCCAGATTAAAAGGCAAAAAAGAAAAAAGAAGGGAAAGCAGTCCAATTCTCACAATTTCTCAGAGTTGGTTATCTGCCCTGAAGGGGCTAGACTCCATCAAATCAGGATTCAGTGAAACTGGGAATAAATAATAGCATCTGCATCTTATTAAACTTGCTTATTTCCTGCTGAGGTTTTTGTCTTCCAAGCATAAGCCATTTATCTATTGAACAATATGGGTCAGCTGAGCAAAAAAAAACACACATGTGTGCTGCCTAGTAGGAGCATGCTTGGAACTAAGTATGAAGTGATGCTAATAGGTGGACTGTGAGGAAAATTGCTAACTACTAAGCAGGCAGACTCACCACAGGCAAGTAAATGAGTTAGGCAGATGCAACTTCTAAGACTGCAGTTAGTAGAAATATGAACAGAGTCTTGATGTAATCTGTAATATGGGATTAAGGCATTATACTCCAACAACAACTTAATAATATCTTCTGTGGGCTGGATAACTGCATGGGTAGAAGTAATACTCCTGGCTTCACAAAGGACTAGCTTTATCATCAAACATAATAAGTTGATTGAGGCATATAATGAACCAGAGTAAGCCCCTACCTACTACTGTAATCCACTACCAAGGAGCCACTTCACTGTGCCTGACGCATACAACTCTCCTTGGATCAATTTGCCACCTGGGCCACTGATTGGATATTTATCACTCTAAGAAAGTCCTTGGTGTGACAGCTGGTGGTTGCCTATCTTCAGCAGAGCCACCATCCCATAATATATTGCTCCAAGGACCACCTCAGAAAAATAGTATTTCTTCCAATAAGAAAAATATCGCTGCTGTTACTATCTTCTTTTTTCTTTCCTTCCATCCCAACAATTTCCTGTTGCTTCTATGGCCAGGTCCCACCGAAAGGTTTGCCTTCAAGGCTCAGAGAAAATCAAGCAGGAATTTTCTCAGCTGAAGAAGGAAACTTGTGTATTTATAAGCTTTACTATCACCCGTGCAATAAATAATTATTCTACAAAAATCTTACTGGGAGGACCTGAGAACTTCTTTGGCAACAAACAGGAGATGCTTCAACTAGAGGGAGTTTTTTTTTAAAAAAAAAAACAATCATAACATATATTTCTTATATTTGTATGTCCCCAAAGATCTCTTGAATTCTAGGCAAAGGAGCAGATGGCACTAGATTAGCCAAGATGAAAAAAAACTTAGATTTGGAATCTATTGATGCCACTTTCCTTAAGCTTAGAGGATAGGCAAACCTGACAAGTTTAATGTTGCTCAATTTCTGATTTTTCCAATCTGCAGTTGATTCCTTGCTGTACCAGTTGTGATTAAAAATGAAAAAAGTTCCAAATCAAATTTATAAAGATTTTGTATACATTCATACATATAATTTATTCTAACATGTTTTGTACGCATTTTCTTCTAATATATACATTTTAGCATGTTTATCCATAGCATATATATTGTTCATAGTTTTTTTTTCAGTTCTGAGCTGCAGCATTGCAACATTAAGAAAAGCGTACACATCTAATCCAACCTGGATTATGGTTTTCACGTAGGTTCAGAAAGTGAAAACAGGATATGTTATATGAACATGTGTATCAAATTTCTTTCCTCTTCCTATTTGAACTGTTTTATTTGACTCAAGAAGTTGATCCAGAGAAAAGCAATGGAGGGATATCTTACAGAAAATGTTCAGCAGTTCCTAGCATTATTTAGAGCAGCAGTTCCCAACCTTTTCTATACCCTGCATCCCTAGAATGCTTCTGATATATTTTTGCACGCCTTACAAAAGTTCAAAATAACAGCAACAAATCATTCATATACACTATAATTTTGAAACGTCTAACCCAAGTGAAATATCATCTCACACCCCTTGTTGGGAATCCCTGATTTAGAGGAAGCTATGGCAATCAAATATATGAAAATATAGATTATTTTTCATGCAGATATCGCATTTATGTTTTTGAAATAAAAATCAATGTTGATATGAGAGTTATACAAAAATAAGGTTGGCATTAAGATAAATATTCTGGTACTTTTAGCTCCATACCTTCAGTTCTTTGTATGTATATCTAAATTAATTGACTATTTTTTGAGTTTCTTGCAGGCATTCTATAACTTTCAAGGATATCCAAATTTATTTAGAATTCTGCACCTCTAACTGGAAGTGAATAGTATCCCAAATATGACATTTTTATAATGCCACATAACTTTTAATTTGAAAACCTTTAAGATGTCAGTCCTTCCGATATCCATAATTTATAGGTATGTAGAAAACTATTTTTTTCTGCTTTTAATAGATAATTATTTTCTGAACATCATACTTACACATTTTAAAGGGATATGTCAATGACTATTTGGATTATAGAATTTAATGAATAGCCCATGCCTATCATACTGTTTCTGTTATGTGATGTTTCATACTGTTAGACATTTTGGGGAGTGCTATGATATATATAAAAGGCATGTGCTTTCCACATGGTTTGCAGAGAAATAGGAAATAACTACTTGGCTGCATTTGTTTGCTACATGATGGGCACAGAATCATAGAGTAGGAAGATCCTTGACAGAACTGAACTCTCTGCTCGGACCATATCCAGACTAAAAAATCCTGAACAGATAGTCATCTATCTCTGCATGGACAAATCCAGTCAAAGAGATCCCACAACTTCAGTTCCAGTACGGAACTGTTCTATTAAGAGGGTTTTTTTCCCCAACATTCAGTTGGTATCATAGAATTAATTATTCCATGTTCTGTACTTTGGAGCACTTAAAAAACTTGACTTTCTTCTGTGTGATAGCCTTTCTAGTACTTAAAGTGTTTTCCTCCTGTCCTCCTTCAGTCTCTCTTCATATGATTTTGTAATAAATTATGACTCCTTTTCAGAAACGCTATTACCAAGTCAGGTAGCTTCCATACTATTTGATTTATGTTTTTTAAATTAAACAATTGACATTTGTCTCCAAGCTTCTATTATTTTTAGAAAAATGTTTTTCTAACCTAAAGACAATTCTGACCTTATTTTTTGCCTTCTGGGGTATTAGCTATCCCACTCATCTCATTCCATTTACTTTGTCAACAAAGTCATCCATAAAAATATTGAAGAGATCTGAACCTAGGACTGAATCTTGTGGTGCTTGATTTGTTACATCAGTCCAGTTTCTTAATGAAACTGATGAGCACCCTCTGAATACTATTTTTTGAGTCAAATATATGTCAACTGAATTAACATGCCATTGTTAATTTATTCTTCTATCTATTCCAGCAAGCCGGCCTGGCCTGATAGATTTGGGGTTTTATTTGTAGATCTGGGGTTTTATTTGTTTTATTGTTGGTTTATTGTATACTTACTTTGCTCTGTACACCGCCCTGAGTCCTCCGGGAGAAGGGCGGTATATAAAACGAATAAATAAATAAATAAATAAATAAATAAATAAATAAATTTCAGGGATTACTTTGTAATATGCTTCACTGAAATAAACATATATTATTTCTCCTGTAGCCCCATTAATTAATTAAAGAAATGAGCCAATCAAAACATTGAATGAAATGTGCAGCTGAAGAAGAAGTTAATTGTAGCACTTTGGGGTTTTTTGTCTATTAAGTATAAGAAAATAAAGAACTGTATTTGATTGGATTTCACTGTGCTGTCTTTGGGCCTAGGCCTGACAAAAAAGGAGCTAATTAGTCTGGCAAAAGTTGTTCTTGATAACCTATGATAACTTGCAGTAGTGGCCTTATTGTTTTCAAATTGCTTAGAGATTGTTTTAGTATGTATTCTAGTATCTTCTCAGAAGAATTTATAGTAGTTTCCTAGATTCTTTTTTATCCTTTTTGAAGACAGTGGCAACATGTGCTCTCCTCTACTTATCTGTTACTTCACCCATTCTCCAGGATTTCTCAAAGATAAAGGTTTCACCTGACCCCTTGGCAGGTTTCCTCATTGCAATCATTCATGTAAGAAAGATCTCCAATAGCCAAAATAATTGTAAATGGAGATCTTACAGAAAACTTTAACATTAAAAAAGGCACAAGACAGGGATCCCCATTATCTCCATTACTATTTATACTAGCACTGGAAGTATTGAATAGAAATATTAGACAAGATATAGAAATTAAAGGAGTGGAAATAAAAGATGAAAAATATAAACTACAAGCATTTGCAGACGATTTGGATTTCTCATTGGAAGATCCACTGGAAACAAGCACTAAGCATATGGAGAAAATAGAAAAAATTGGAGAAGTGGCAGGTTTGACAACAAACAGAGAAAAGACTGAAGTGCTAACAAAGAACCTAACAGAAAAACCAAAAAAATCAACTAACAAACAAAAACAAATCTTCAAATAATTAAAAAAGTTAAATATTTGGGAGTTTATCTAACAGCAAGATGTGTAACAATAAAAGAAGATAACTACGTAAGATTGCTAAAACAAATATAATTGGATTTGGAAAAGTGGAAAAACTTTCAGCTTTCAATGTTGGGGAAAATAGCAACAGTGAAAATGAGTATCTTACCAAAAATACTCTTTTTATTTCAAATGATTCCTGTAAGGCTGGGAAAAGCCTTTTTTGATGAACTCTATACAACAATATTGAAATTTATCTGGCAAGGGAAAAAAGCTAGAATTAGATTGAAAATGCTACAAGAAGCAAAAGAAAATGGAGGATTTGGACTGCCAGACTGGATGTTATGCTACCAAGCAACTATTTTAACATGGCTTAAAGAATGGATAATGCTTAGAGACAAAAGACTATTGTATCTAGAGAGGCATGACCTACAAATTGGTTGGCATGCCCTTCTGTCACATGGGAAGAATAAAACACGTAGATACTTTCAAAATCATTTTATAAGAAATGCACTTCTTTCAGAATGGGAAAAAATAAAAGAAAAAAATTATATTAAGATACCTGAATTGCTTTCAACAATGGAAGCTTTTGCTTACCCAAATTTAATTAACTACGATAAAGTTGTGACCTATAAAGATATTTTGGACAATGAAGGAAAATTGAAAGACAGACAAGATTTACAAGAACAAGGTATTGATCTAGCAATGGGATTCTATAAAGAACAGACAGAATTTAATCAGATACTGTTAAAAACAGATCAAAAGTTGATTAAGAAACTCTATAAATTTCTGTTAAACTTAAAGATGGAAGAAGAACAAGTAAAAGAAACCATGATAACATGGGCAAATAACTTTTGGATATAATATAGAATTAGAAGACTGGCAAAAGTTATGGGAAAGAAATGTTAAATTAACTAAAGCAGTGGCATATAAAGAAAACTTATATAAAATGTTTTACAGATGACATATGAGATTAGGAAAAATATTTAAAAATACTTCAAACAACTGGAAATGCAAACAAAAACCAGGTACTTATTATCATATCTGGTGGACATGCCCTAAAGCAAAAAGATTTTGGGTTAAAATACATTTATGATTGGAGAAAATGACTAAACAACAAATAGACTTTAAGTCAGAATTATTTTTGTTAGGAATAATAGGAGCAAATTATGAGAAAGATTGCATATATTTAATTCTACACATACTAACTGCAGCAAGTATTTTATTTGCCCAACATTGGAAAAATGAAAATTTAGCAGCTGAAGAAGTACTAATTAAGAAAATTTTACTGTGCAGAAATGGATAGATTGACTTTAAAGATAAAAGAGAAAGAAGACTCAGTGTATTTTAGAACATGGGATAATTTCTATCAGTGGCTAGAAAAACGAGTTAGAGAGAAAGGAATGTGATATGTAACTTTGAATATATATTAGCAAGAAGACTATACGAGTGATTAATTAACATATTGTTAATGATAATTAACTATTATCTATTATTATTGTTAAACACATGAACCCAGACATTATGCTAATAAAATGTATACAAAAAAGAAAAAAAGAAAGAGCTCCAGTCTTCCTTGGACATTTAATTACCGTAAGTTTTATATGCATAGTTATACTTGTCCATAAGTGGCCTATTGCCTATTGACATATTGCTGTAACTCACTTTGAATATATGGTTGACCTCTGTGACCAGGGATTGAATTTCTGCTCTGGTGTTTACTGCTGCTATTTCTTCCATCAGTTGCCTCCTCCTGTAGGACTGTCAGAAATAATAGCTCAGGTCTGATAACTGTTTCACATGGCAACTCTTCGATAATATCCATAGTGACTTTTTGATTTTTTTTTCTAAGAACTGGACCAAGCATCACCCAATAAAACTTATTTAGTTTCCTCAAAAACACTGGGATGGCAAAACCCATTTTACATATTGGCTTGCAAGAATTATTCAAGTCTACAGCCTAGCTTATAACACCCAAATCCTTTGCTCTGAATCATCCATGTAGATTCTGAATGTATGCGTAAACAATTATATGACTGCAAATCATGTACTTACTCTACCACAATCTCCTACATCTTTAGCAGGAGGGTTACTACTTTTTCTCAAAACTGTCTCAGTGTGTGCAGGAGCTAATCTTGACAACCAATGGTCTTCTGGCTGCCTACATATTCAAGCAGTTATTTCAAATTCACATAAATAAGAACCCTTTTCAGTGTCCTCATATTCCCTCAGAGGATGGAACTTAATCTGACAAGTGACATATGCATCTCTATTCACTATAACTTGGAGCAAAGCTTCTCTATCTTCCTTAGATTCCTCAAGCAGTTATCAAAAGAGCTTGATCTATTAAATGCTTTGATAAATCTTGTCCCAGCCTTACCCAGCATCTCATACATCCTAATTAATGTCAAACTGCTTCATCCATTTTTAGGATTACCAGCCAACCTTATTCTGAAAAGAAACCAATCCTCCATAATCTTTTTTCAACAACCCCTAGAACTATCTAATCCATTGTAACCATTGCAGCCCTTTAACTATCAGCTAGAACCTCCATTACAGGTAGTCCTCAACTTACGATAAAAATTGAGCCCAAACTTTCTGTTGTTAAGTGAGACATTTGTTAAGTAAATTTTGCCTCATTTTACCACCTTTCTTGCCAGTGTTGTTAAGTGAATTACTGCAGCTGATAAGTTAGTAACTCGGTTATTAAGTGAATCTGACTTCCCCATTGACTTTGCTTGTCAAAGGTTGCAAAAGGTAGCCACATTACTTTCAGACAGAGCAATGGTTATAAATATGAACCAGTTAACTAGCATCTGAATTTTGATCACATGACCATAGGGATGCTGTAAAGGTCATAACTGTGAAAAATGTTTTTTCAATGCCATTTTAATCTTGAGCGATCACTAAATGAACTTTTGTAAGTCAAGGACTACCTTGACTTAGCTTTTTTTCCCCAGATTCCTCTTTGATTTTGACATAGTGTCCTGGAATTTTCTAAGACATTTCCCTTGATACCATAGCCATAGCCACACTCTTTCTTCTGTGGAAATTAAGCTAATATCTTATCATCAAGCAAAGTACAAAACAAAAGCAAACATAATTTTTTGGTGGGGGAGAGAGTCATTTTCCCCACCTCCCAATGCCTCCTGTAAACACAATTACAGTGATCCAAGACTGGTCACCACCAAAACATGGCTTGCTACCGTTCTAATTACCTTTTCAAGAAAAGAGCATTCTGTCATCTTAGATAATACTGGACACTCTTTTTTTTCTATTTCCCTTCTTGCTGAATTTCTCCTTCCCTTGCTTTACAGAGTACGTAGCAGTGATGATCTGACACAGTGGGGCCTTTTCTTACTGTAGCTTTGCAAAAAGCTAGTGACAGGGTTATTACAACCTGCCTCTCAGGAATGCTGTTGATTCTAAGAGGATGAATGATGGTGAAATAAAAGGCAGGAACTTTCATGACCTTTTCAGCTGTTTGATATAAATTGCCACAAGAAATAAAGACATCATTCTGAGTAATTATTCTTTTAAAAACAAGGGGTATTTGGAAACTAGCGTTTCTCTGCTTTATTTTATTTTACATCCCTTGTCACTTCTTTCTTCACCAACCCCCCTCATGAAAACTATTTCCTTCCTTTGTTTTTCAAGAAACCTTTTGCTATAGGTACACAGAAAAAAACAGGAAGCTGATTTATAATATTAGTCCATTTAACCCAGAAATATACAACTTCTGGAAGGCTCAGGGCCACACTGAGCTTTAGAGTAGCAATCTTGGTGTTTCTCTATAGTTCCTTCCACTAAACAAAGCTACTAGCTAATCACACATGAACGGCCACACTCCTTTATGAATTAATGATTCACCTGTGGAGATGGTTACCAGCATCAAATTCCTGGATGTGCAGCTAGCGAGTAGACTGGATTGGTCATTCAACAGTGAGACATTGGTGAAGCAGGTACAGCAGCGCCTGCATTTTCTGCATCGCATGTGAAAAGTAAATCTTCCTTCCCCTGTCCTTACGACTTTCTACAGAGGGGTGATCGAGAGCATCCTGTCCAGTGATGGGATTCAAATATGTGAGCAACTGGTTCTCTGCATGGACACCACTTCCAGATGTCGGTTCTGGGCCTGGGCCTCCGAGGCTCAGAACAGATTTCTGGAAAGGCATCCATGCTCTTCCGGCAGACTGTTCTGGGCCTGGGAGGTTTCCTCTGGGCCTCTGAGGCCCAGAACAGACTTCTGGAAGTGATGTCCATGCACTTCTAGTTGGCTGTTCTGGGCCAGGGAAGCCTCTTCCAGGCCTCCAAGACCCAGAACGGACTTCAGGAAGCAGCGTCCATGCACGTCTGGCAGTCCATTCTGGGCCTTGAGAAAAAGAGCTAGGGCTTCAGCTGGTTTACCAAAGTCAACAAAAAATAGCTACCTGTTCTGCAAAACTGGTATGAACTGGCTGAATCTCACCACTGATCCTGTCATACTGCATTAAAATCTGGTTTGGAACCACTTCCGGTGGCGGCGCGGCACCGGAGACAGCCCTTGCGGGCTGCCCGCGGCTCAGCTGTGTTATTTCTACCCGAAACAGCGCCGATCAGCTGTTCGGGTGGATTTGAAGCCCCCTCCTCGGGAGAAGAGGAGGGGGTGAGCTCCCAGGTAGGGGTTGAGTTCTCCGGGGCCGCCTGAGCTTAAAGCTTGGGCGGCTGAAGGATCGAACTCCCCCGTAGCCTGGGTTGCTCCCAGCTGGTCAGCGTCTCTGCTCCGTGATTTCTGGAGCGGAGCCAGGCGTTTGCGACCACCCCTTCCAGAAGGAAAGACCATGGAATAAAAGGAGCAGGCAGAGCGGTACAGGAGGAAAAGGTGAAGAGGGCTTTTATGGCTGCTTTCTAGCTTAATGGATTTTATAAATTTAAAAGTGAAAGTGCGTAGTAAGTGAAAGTAAAGATGGTGGCTAAATCTTCCCCAAAAGCTCTCAGGAGTGCTGGAACTTCTCCGATGCAACAGTCATCATTACAAGCGTTGCTTCTTCCTGATGTATTGACACCGAAGGATCTACAAGATGCTCTTGAAAAATATGCCCAGGTAATTCTGGAAACAATGGGTAATAAATTTGCAAAGATGGAGGAGAAATTGGAGAAATTGGAGGAGAGAATAGAAGAGAGGATGGAAGAGAAGTTCAGAGTGATGAAGGTAGACATTTTGTCTTCAGTGTATAGAGTGGCTGAATGTGTGGAAGATTTGGAGGAAAAAGTGGAAGATTTGACTCAAAAGAATGCCATATTAGAAGCAAAAATACTGGAGAATGAAGATTTAAGAGAAAAAATGGATACAGAACTGAGTCTTGCTCAATATTTCCAGATGCAATATGCTGTTAGAATCAGAGGTTTAAAAGAGAATATTAAGGAAGACCTAAAGCAGTTGATTTCTGAGGCTCTGGAAGTAGTATTGAATCAGCCAGCATCTGAAATAAAGGGAGGCATGGATAAAGTGTTTCGTGTGAATTCATGGATTGCTAGACAGAGAAAGTTACCTAGAGATGTGGTGGTTTATTTTGTAAAGAGGGAAATTAGAGATGAAGTTATTCAAGCTGCCTATGGTACTAAAGTTGTGATTGCTGATCAAGATGTTTTGGTTCTAAAAGAAATTCCTCCAAAGATTTTAAGGAGAAAGAAGGATTTTACGTTTTTAGTGCAAGAGCTCAAGCAACGAGATATAAGGTTCAGATGGGAGATTCCAGTTGGGTTGATGGTGATGTATGAAGGTAAAAGGCACCGTTTGGCCACTGTGATGCAGGCGCGTGATTTTTACAATAATGTTTTAAAAGCAACCCCTCTATCACTTCTGGAAGCTGCAAAGGGATCTGGAGAAGGAGAACACCAAGAGGCTGAAGATGGACAGACAGAGGAGAATGGTGCTGGAGGAGATCAAGCTATAACCTCTTTGGATGATTCTGGAGAGCAGAGGGAGACGCGTGCTGCTTTAAAACGATCAAAGAAAAATAAAAGAAAAATGTACTTACAGCCAAGCAGTGGGAGGAGTATGGCCTAAAAAAGATAGTTCTATTTAAGCAGTGCTTCAAGAGCTTTGGGATGATATGCATGGCAATTAAATTTTTAACTTGGAACGTTAATGGACTAAATTCATCACAGAAGAGGAAGAAAGTTTTTTAATATTAATGATCAATAACAAGCTGACTTTTTTAGTTTACTTTATACAAAGTTTGCCCAGTTGGATTATAATTTTTTTTATTTTTATGAGGGATTGGAATGGTGTTTTGGATGTACAGATGGACAAGGCTGGAGCTTTTAAGCGTGTCCCAAGTCATGTTAGACTGTCTAAATCCTTTTTTGAAATGAAGGATGACTTGGAACTGTGAGATATTTGGCGTGAAAGACATTTGCAAGAAAAGGATTATACTTTCTTTTTTCTGACAGATATCAATTTTTTTTTCAGGATCGATTTTATTTTGTTGATTAATGATTTTTTTTTAAGGATGAATGTAAACAGCGGATAAAGGGTTCTTTTTTTTTTTTGAAATTATTATGAATAAGGGCACCTCTATGGACATGGTTTGGGATGCTAGCAAGGCCTATATGAGAGGGGTGTTGATATATATGAATAATAAATTTAGATGTGCTGTGGAAGCTAGGAGGAAAGAATTGGAGAATGAAATAAAGGAAAAAGAAAAGGCTTTGATTTTGAATCCAGAGGATGTGAAGTTTAAGGAGGCTATTAAACTGTTAAGAGGAATGGTTTGAGTATATCCAGAATAAATATGGGACAAATGGATTGAGTATATCCAGAACAAATATGGGACTAAAAAGTTTTATGTAGTATTTGAATAAGTCTTCCCTTCTTTTCTCTTTTTCTTTTTTCTTATTTTATATATTTTATATTAATAGTGTTTGTAGTTATCCTATATGAGCTAGAGAGTGATAGATTTTAGAATTTACGGTTGTTAGCATAGGGTTGTATATGATTCTTTTTTTTTTGTTTTTTATACCTTGTACTTAGCTCTGGGAAGTCGGGGGGGGAGGGGGGGAGGGGAAAGGAGGGAGGGATAGGGGAGGGGTAGGGGGGATTGTTAAGAATAAAATGTATGATAAAACTTTTCAATAAAAAAAAATCTGGTTTGGAAGCATCACTGCTTCAGACAGGAAGGCGGTGCAGAGAGAGGTAAGGATGGCCGAAAAAATTATTGGCAGTTACCTCCCTTCCATCCAGGACATAGCACATAAGCATTGCTTGAGCAAGGTCTGCAAGATTGTCTGGACACTACACATCCTTTTCATGACGTGTTTTCCTAGTTATCTTCTGGGAGGAGGCTTCATGCTATCCAAAGCAGAGCATTCAGATTCAATGATAGTTTTGTTCCATATAGTATTCACCTTGTGAACTCTAAAGCTTCCTTTTTCTATTATATATTCAAGATGGACAGTGATTAATACTTATATGTTTATATTTATATGTAAGGATGTAGGTTTATACATATGTAGTATATAGCATGTTTAAATGTGTTATGTATGTGTACACTTTAAGAACAAGCAACTAAATTTCATTATTAATGTGTGCCAATGTGCCCAAAGTAAAAAAGACAATGAAGGTTGTCTGTCTGTCTGTCTGTCTGTCTGTCTGTCTGTCTATCTATCTATCATGGGATTTAAACCATACTTTAAAACCAGCTGTAAACCATTTGCATTTTTAATTTTGATATTAATTTTATTTATACTACAGTGAATAGTATATAATTTTTTGCTATCTAAAGTTAAATATTCTCAGTGCTCATTGAAGAAAATTAATTTACTACAGATGTTGACTTGCACACATGTGAGTTCATATAAGACTGCAAGGCTGCTCAATAAGTCGCACTATGTATTAAGTAGAGGTTTTCCATGTGGCAGAATTGACTGCACATTGATTGTCATGTTCATGACATATGCATAGTTGAATCCAAACATAGGTTTATCATACCACAATGAAGTAAGGGGCATTAAAGTGCCTTTCATTCTTCCTATTACTTGCCTTCATCTCTGTTAATTTTGTATTTCCCTTGATCCAAAGTCCATCTGAGTCAGATACTCAGTTTTAAAATTACAGCCAAAGGTCAGCCTACATAATTTGTCAGTCATTTGTAAAGTACATCCTATCCATCTCAGCTAAACTTAATCAATTATCTCTTTAGTCTATAATAGATAGCTGGTTTCCTGGTGAAGGTAAAATACTCATCAAAAAAGAAGTGAATTTACTGATGTCATTTTTACTCACTATTGCTAATAGCTTCATTTAATATACTTATATAAAATTTATTTTTATGGTTAATTTCTCATCATTGTACTGAGCCATAACTGTACAATCTTGGCAATTTTTGTGTTCACTTACAGATATTATATTTCTGTATTTTTTCCTTTTGTTTGCTTGTTCACTCTTTTCCCCTCCCCTCTTTTTTTTAAAAAAAAATGATTAATTAAAAACAACAAGAAAAGGAGAGTAAGCTTGGGATTTCATTTGGCTATTGGGTTTCTGTTCCAAACCCACAGAATCTCCATTTTATATCCTTCCTTTGGGGAAAAGATTTCCCTCCTCCAATATCAATAACATCATTAAGGAACTAGACCAAAATTATATGAACTAAAAGGCAATACTCAGCACCAGACTGTACGGTTGACAGAGCTAATCAGTGCAAGAACATTTCACCTTGCCTCTGTGATCAAATATAACCATATTTCATTATTTGGCAAGGTATGTACATGCTATCCTTTCCTATTAACACTTATTAACAGGATCCAAAGAGATTCCCAAGGGGAAGGAAAATTGAATAGAATTAATTGTATCTTCCTGAGATGGAAAATGTAAAGCAGCATAAGAATGGAGGAATTCAGTCTGTAAATATTCCCTGGATGGTCATTAAAATGTTTAATTTTGTGGCCATTTCTAGGACTAAATATGTCACTAAGCTAGCAGACCCTGGTGGCATGGTTCAAAAATAAATTTGCTTCCATGTTCTTTGAAAATGGTAGATACATACATAGAACAAAACAGATTTCATGGAGATTGAGAAAAGTACATTCAGGGAGGGAAATTAGGACAAAATACTTAAAGAAGTGAGGCACCATGACAACAGGCAAAACTGCACATCAGTAACTGCTGTTGAAAAGAACAGTCTTTCAAGTACTGTAATTTTGAGTGACATCAAATATGAAAACTTCTAAAAATATTCAATTATTCTGAAAATATTTCATCTCAAGGTTTACAACAGGTAATTTAGGAAAGTCAAATATGAGTCCTTTTTATTTCTTCATTTTTATTTAACAATGACAAGCAATTTTAACTATGCTGCCATCTTTTGGGTCATAATGTCTGCCAAATAATGGTCATATCAAGCAAATCCTCACTAGCCATTCATCATTTTCTCCTTTAGATAGTGGAGGATGGTACAAAAGCATCAGTCACCCTTTGCTTATTTTAACCAATGGAGAAGACTTAGCTGATAACATAGGGAACATTCACAAATGTTGGGGAAAAGTATGTATGCTGGAGTTGTTAAAGGAAATAAAAGCTGGACTTCAAAAAACCAGATTTTAATTAATTCAGAACAGCAATATGTAGGATGTGTCAGAAGAAAATAATGAGAAACAGAGGTCAAAATGATCTGAGTTCTGAGTAGGTGATTCTAAATGCATAATTGCAAATGGTTCCAATGAATCTGAGATAAAGGAGGAGGGCAAAAAATTGGAAAAGAGGGTAGAAGAAAATACAGAACAGTTGGTCTGGCACTGAGACCTGGGAAAATTCTAGCAATTAATCCATCAATCTTGAAAACAGTGCAGCATTTATCAAGAATTAGCATAGATTTATCAAACATTTTGCCAGATTAATTATATCTGATCCAGTGTAAATAGATCATAGGAATGCTTTAGATATAATATATCTTGATTTCAGAATAATATTTAACGAAGTGTGGCATTATCAGTATGCCAAAGCGCAGGCTGAATGTCATAAGAACTGCATACATACAGAGTTGCCTTATTAGAGAGATGGGTATCATAGACATTTAATTAACAAATAAACAAGTAAATGCAAACACACACAGAGAGAGAGACACATTATATATTTTTTATTAGTTTCATTCATTTATAACATAAAATGTGAAAATACGAAAGCAAATAGTAGGGGACAACAGTAGAAAAAGGGGAAAGAAAAAAAGGTGTGAAGAAGGGGAGGGGAAGAACAAAAAGAACAGACTCTCTCTGTTGCAGTAAAATCAGACCTTAAAATCAATTCTCAACTTTTTACAGTCCTATAGTAGAATGCACTAGCCCTTTCTGTATCGGCAAATCAGCCTAATTGGTAAAACCCAAAAATCATAATATCATTTTTTTCCACCTCAAGCTCAAAGTCCAGAAGCGGACACACATACACACACACACACACATTATAGACTGCTGAACCAAGTTCCTTATCAAATTGAACTGAGGAACTGAGTGGAGGTCAAAAGGTTCAGTCTTGCACTCGGTACCCTTTAACATTTAACATATAATGATAGCTTGATCCTCACATATAGTGAAGTGAAGTATAATTGCTACAGTACTTCACTATACTGTGAGCTGTATGAATAACATCTTATTCAAGCCAGGCTCTATCTCAATGTTTCTTCCAGAACATGTAAAGGCTCAATAGAGGGCCTTCCAGAATCATTTTGCTCCTTAGTTTCCTGTGCATGGTTGTCCTTACTTCTTCACTCTCTGTCCTATTGAGGCAAAGATAAGCAGTAATTCTATTCCTATCACCCTATTCAGTTTGATGATGTCTGGCATTGTGTAGGACTGGAGTGAATGAGCACAAAGAATAGCTTCTGGTAAGTGCAATGTACCATTTGCAAATGATTGGCTGAGCTATCGAGGGGAGAAACTCTCCTGCAACAGGACCTTCAGACTGAAAGTGGCTCAGCTGCTTTAAAAGGGAAAGTTGAGGGTCATAGAGAAGGAGGCATTAACAAAGTGTTAGCCAAGAAAATAAGATCCAAGGAGGCATTAAGCAAAGTGAATCTGCAGTGACTAGGAAAGGAGAACTCAAAGAGAAAGTGATACATAGGAATGAAGGGAAAAGAGAAAGCCAGACTCTCATGTTCAGATGAAAGGGGAAACCAACAAAGTGAAAAAGCCATATAAAAAGGCAAGACTATTAGGACCCAAACTATTGAGCTTCAGATATATTTCAAATAATAAACAAGCAAATTTGTGTGTACAATCTGTTAGGCTAGTCTCTGCATAAAATGCACATGCATCTTCAAAGAAACTGTATTTGCTTCAAACCACCAGAATGTAGAAGCAGTTAATGATTAAATGAAAGAATGTTTAAAAATGAAATCTAGTAGCAAAAGAAGGTGGTGGGAGCCATCTCAAAGGAATGATCAACACTTTTTCCTAGATAACAGATTGTGAGATGTATCTGCATCTCCTGGCTATAGTTTTAACACCAAATAAAGCAGAAATATATACCAAAGTTAGCCTAAATCTGAAGCCTCACTCTGGAGAGGAAACCTGTTATCAACAAATAGATGACTGTATGGTCAGAGCTGCAACTTAATCTGTCAAAGGGAACCATGATTTACCTGTAAGTTAATTCACACAGAGAAATAATTAGATTTGGATATTTCATTGTTTTTATTTTAGTAGTGTCTTTTTTGTAAAATGAAGGCAGAGTTGCACCTTCTGGTCAAATGATCTCCCTGCTTGACTGCATTGGAGTTGCAGTTCAACACATCAGAGGAGCACCTGGTTGGGCCAGGTTGTTCTCTTTCTATTTTGTATTACAAGTTGCAGGTTTATAAATCACCTGAGACCAAGGAATCTGCCAAGGTGCATTTAGAGTCCAAGCCCCAGAGTATTCACACATTTTGAGACCTGAATTGTAGAATACTCCATGGAATAATGATGGAATGAAAATAGAAGGGAAATACTGTTTTCTACTCCAGGTAACCATAACCTGCTTCAGCACAGTGCTAAAGAAACCAAGCATTTTAATACAAGTTTTTAAAAATAAATCATATGTCAAATATGTTGGATGGGTTGAAACATTTCTCTCGCTAATCCTCCTGCACCATAAATAATACTTTATTGAGGGCTTTTAACCATTAAAACTAATGTAAGATAAATAATCAGAGGAAAGCCACAACTTCTGTTTGGTTATGGGTTGTGTTTATATTGTCCTTAAGCAAGGCAGTGATGATTTTTCAGTCCCCTGGCAGTTCACCTTTATTGCTTTGTGGTTTGTTTTAGAGTATCATTCTGCCCACTGCTAGTTGTTCTAAATCCCAATTTAAACAACATGAGTCAATCCAAAATGAAATATAGATATTACAGAATAAACTTCAAGGGAAGACAAGAAGTTTGCGGTACCTCTGGGATAAGTATTCATAGGCTTCAGATGTTTTTGAACTACAACTACCTACAACCCCAGGAATATTGGGACATCATCCTTTCAATAATAATTCGTAGAAAGGCAAAACAGTTGATAAGTGAGTTTTGCCCAATGTTACAACCTTTCTTGCCACTGTTGTTAAGTGAATCACTGTTGTTGTTAAATTAGTAGCATGGTTGTTAAGTGAATCTGGCTTCCCCATTGACTTTGCTTGTCAGAAGGTCATAAAAGGTGATCCCATGACCCCATGACTGCAACCGCCATAAATATAAACCAGTTGCCAAGCATCCTCATTTTGTTCACATGACTATGGGGATGCTGCAATGGTCATAAGTGTGAAAAAATAATTCACTTTTTCAGTGCTGTTGTAACTTCAAACGGTCACCCAATAAATAGTTGTAAGTTGAGAATTACCGTACAGAAAAAGAAAGAAAAGAAAAAGAGAAAAGGGACAAAACATAATCTTAGCACTTATATTTACAAGAATTCTAGTCATTCTTATAATGACTAGAGATGGAGGAAGGCATATAAAGACATGTAAAACCTCCACTCACACACACATTCCATTCCAGCCCAGAGCTTTTACCACTAACTACATTCTGGGCAGTTCCTAAAACCCTGTAATGTGAAGTCACCCTGCTGACAGGATTCTAGTGCATGCCATACTGCAGATATTCTGAATGCATTTTCTTTTGTGCATGGGTTCCACATATACACAAAAGATGTGAACTCCTGTCAAGGAGTTGTTTCTTTGGGAGATTGCAGGGAGGAAGAAACTGTGTCAAGGTTGGGTGGGGAGGGGTGAGAGAAAAGTCTATCAACAATTTCCAGCCTCTGATTAAAGTTGTATTTGCTAGAAAAAAGGAATTCCAAGTAACACTTGAATCAAAAAGAGAGTCTGATTCAAGGATATGCTAGTCGATAGAGAAATTGGAAAGCAATTCAATAAGAACTACACCTTTACATTCTGTATTCTCCAATAATGTTAAGCTCTTCGTCTCTTGAGTATATAGCTTTATAAAACGTATGAAAATTTCATTAAAATAGGAACCTAATCATCCAGATCATATTTTACTCTTGAGGTATTTAATGGTTGGAAACAGAGAAACAAAGAAAAGTAGTTTGAGAACCCGAATGCCACACTATTTTCCCGCATAGAGGGAAGGGATGATACCTCTAATTACATCCCTTGGATGCTTAGTACTAGTGGTGGCACTAATACATTTTTTTCATTTTGACTTTCTAATTGATGGAATATAACAGAGATTATTACAGAAGGTTTATCTCTCTCAGACACTCAGATTATGCAACAGAGATGTCAGTACCATGAACAACTGTGCCCCTCCCTGCCAAAGAAACAAGAGTCAGGACTCCGAATAAATATCCTAGAGGATTTCTGAGAAAGATGGTTTAAGGTCCCCTACCTTTCTGCTATCTGATACATAATTATATATTTTAAATTATTATTATTGTACTTGTAGTTAAAATTGCTTAAAGTGCAAACTACTTTGGGAATGTTATGCATCATCTGTACTGAGCAGGAAAAAAATATTTATTTTACCTGCTCAAGTGTTAGGCTTTACTAATTGCTGTAAATCTCTTAAATGTTGGCAGCACATCTACCTCTAAAATATATATCAAAGAGGAGTTAATCCTGTCCTATCCTACAGAGTTGGTTGTTGCAGGTTCTCCTAGGCGATAGAGAAATGAAAGAAAACTGAATGAGTTAAAGACTTCTGTATATTTTCCCACTTAACTAGGGGAGGATAACCATTTACCAGATCCATTTTTGTGGTCCTGAAAACCCTTTAAGTAGCAAACAACTTATTTTTTTACCATGCAATCATTTTATATTAACCCCTTCTAACTTCCACGACATCAGCCAAGTTCTCCTTTAACAAACAAAACAAGCAAGATTGCAGCCTCAAACCACAAGAAATAGCATCCCAGTTCATATTTCAAAACAATATCCTGTTCTTTTTATGTCTGTAGTAATACTTACAGTCATTTGTGCTTAGCAGTGAGCTTTCAAAGAGTCTGTAAAAATAATTTTGCCTATAGATTCACAGCTCAGAAATAAAGCACTAAAGGTCTGTGATCTCTCTTAGCTCTTTCTCTCCATGCAGCAATTAAATTTATTTTTTAAAAGTTTAATTGCCATGCCAGGAAGATTTTCAGAAGAATTACAACTCAGAGAAGAATGTTAAGATGATGATCCCCTCCTAGAAATCCTTCAAAGGCAATTAGTCCTTTAAAAATAATTCATTGGCACTATTGGAAATTTTTCAGATAGCAATATTATTGGGAGGGGGTTTAAATAAAACAATGATAGGACAGGCCATTTTGGGTTGTGTCTACAAAAATGAGTCCTAGGAAAAATGGACATGAAAAAAGCAGGTAGGAAAACAAATTAAAGTAGAATAAGTGCAGAAACAGAAAATATAAGTCTTATATAAGCTATTAAAATATAACCCATCTCTCAGAAAAACAAATAGAAAGCAAACAGAAAGGAAGAAGATATGGAAACTGTTTGGAATAGATTGACATCAGTTGTGTTTTAAAATGCTCTGACAGTAATAATAATAATAATAATAAAGTTGGAAGGGACCTTGGAGGTCATCTAGTCCAACCCCCTGCTCAGGCAGGAAACCTTATACCATTTCAGGCAAATGGCTGAAGTGGTGGTTTCTTATGAGTTGTTCATATATCCATGAAGACACCCAGACTAGCACTTTGTGCTAAGTAGCTAAAAGAAGTTGAAATTAGAAGTTAGTTTAATTTCCTCTCCAAAAATCTTCCCATGCAAGAAAGAAAGACTCTTGGGCTGGCATCAGAAGTAGAATCTTAAATAATCAGAGGAATTCTGGCAAGAGATGGAAAGAACAGGTATGGAAGTGTCATCACTGGCAATTAAGGTGTATCTAGACAGAAGAGGTGATTGAAAGTGGCTATTAGTTAATTGGCAATCATGGCTGATAAACCTATAAATAGAGGGGATAATAATAATAATAATAATAATAATAATAATAATAATAATAATAATAATAATAATAATAATAATAATAAACCTTTATTGTCAAAGTACAACATGTGTACATTGAGATTAGCTGAGCCTCCCCCTGTGCTCTCTCCCCCCAACACACAGTGACAACAAAACCTCCATCCCACTAAGGGATTAAGGGATTTTGGCAGTGGCCCAAAAACAACTTAGCAGAGAAATGCAAGATTGGAGAAGACTGCTGAAGACTTCAACAAGAGGAAGGGGTATCACAGGACATGGTCTACCTTACAAATATAATAGTTCAGGGATTAAAGATGACAATTTTCCTTACCAGCATGAGGAAAACTAGCTGCCAGTACTTTTAAGCCCTTTTTTAATTCTAGATAATGGTAATATGTATAAACATAGAAGGGGTTATATACACTAAGTTAAAAATATGCTTTGCAAACATATAGGCTGTTAGGGGAACCTTGAGTATAAAAGAAGTATAAATTATTTAAAATCTCAAGCAACTATGCTTGGAAATGGGTGCATGGAAGGGTGCATGGAAATGTGATGCTTTAGTTGTATACTCTGCTTGCAAAACTTCGCAGAGAAATTGAATTAAATGCTATTTACTTGCTAAAATAAAAAAAATGAAGTGGTCTTCTGCACTGAGCTTTCTATCAAATCTTAAGTATACATAGGAGTGCTATAGAAGTGTTCGAAATGTAGAAAATTGCCAGGGACCTACTACCCACATGTGGTGGGAATGCCCCAAAGCTCAAGAATTTTGGCATCTGATAAAAAATTGGCTGGAAGAGATATTATATTAAAAAAAATCGAATTAAAACCAGAAACTTTTTTATTAGGGATTACCAAGGATAAATTCAGTAAATGATCTTTATATTTAATACTGCACATTCTAACTACAGCGAGACTAATCTATGCTCAGAAATGGAAGAGAAAAGAAACCCCTACTGAAGAAGAAGTAATAAATAAAATCCTATCCTGTGCTGAAATGGATAGGTTAACATTAAGAGCATTGTTGGAGCAGTGGGCTAATGCCTCCTTAAGTAACACCAGCTGCCTGCAATTAGTGCAGGTTCGCATCCCACCAGGCTCAAGGTTGACTCAGCCTTCCATCCTTCCGAGGTAGGTAAAATGAGGACCCAGATTGTTGGGGGCAATTAAGCTGACTTTGTAATAATGCCTCTTGGGGTGTATGTGAAAGCCCTAATAAGCAGGCATATACATAGAATGAAGGCTACTGCTAAGCTTGTAAGCCGCCCTGAGTCTTCGGAGAAGGGCGGGATATAAATGGAATTAAAAAAATAAAATAAAAAAATAAAACTGAAACAGACTATTACGAAATTTGGAATGAAGTGTATAAATGTCTAGAGTCAAGGAGGAAGGCTGGGATGAAAATTGATTGATAAGTTGACAGTTTAGAAATCTTTATACCAGTATTCTCTATAAGATAGAATTGAAAGTTATTTAACCACAATGTACATGATTGAAAGAATGCTTACTAGAGAGTTCACAGATTCTATATGTATATTTTGTTATATTGTAAAGAAACCTTTTTCTTTTTCTTTTCACAAGGTAATACTAACAGTACTGTATTGTTTAAGCCAGGGAAGTTGTATCATGTCCACTGAGGGTTTTTTTTGTTTTTAACTTTATATTCAATAAAATTTATAATAATAAAAAGAGAAGTGTAGGGAGTTATGAAATATGAAAACAAATGCTTAATAGTATGTTGTTAAAGAAGCAATGGGTGAAATATGGAAAATGTGTTTAGTTTTTAGTTTAATTAAAAATGAATAAATAATAGCAATATGTTAAGATACAGCATTCAAACAAATGATAGTATCCAAGAAAGATGTAATGAACAAGGAAATCATAAATTCTACAAATGTTAACCAAAATCATAAGGCTTGCAGGGGTGAATGGTGTCACTGAATAAATATTTCCTTATGGAACGGCTTGTAGTTCTCCCACATGTGTGCAAAGATTGCATCTGTGTCTATCAACTGGAAAAAGACTATAACAATTTGCCTGTGTACAAGAAGAAATAGCAGGATGCTATTTGTTAACTGTGTCTAAAAAGTTTTTTGTCAAATTTTGATTAAAAACAAAAAGGTTAGTTCATGAGGGGTTAATTAATTAGAGGTGACAAAATCTGAGAAGTGCGGGTGTGCTTTTTCTGGCAGGGGGAGATGTAGATAGGATTTTGCTCATAACAGGTCATAAAGAAATGTAACAGTATCAAAAAAATCATTTTACAAATATTGACAAAGAATATGACAACTTTAATAAGTTTGCATTATGGAATATCACTAAATATGGAGTTGTAGTTGATGAATGCAGGAAGAGCAATATACTGTATCATTTGAAGTAATGCTAATAGAAGATTCCTTAGTCAATGGTTCAACATTTAAGCAAGGGATAATGCAAGTATGTGTGATGTCTCAATAGTTCAATGTATTTATGGAGAAATCATTATGGTGACATGAAAGATGTGGGATGAGAATGTGAATTAGTGTATATACTTTTGTCTGCAAGCAATCCTTTGTTGTTGGCTATTATAAGTGATACAAAATAGAACAGGTAGATGAATTTCAAATTCAGCATTTACTAAACTGAGAAAAGAGATGGAGCTATTTTAAAATTGAAAATGCAGAATACACAGTTAGCAAGTAGTATATGATCTGTTATGAAGAATGATTATCTGTTGAAAGAAACTTAAATGGCTATGCTTTTGCCTGCTTTTTTATATAGTGATGGTTGGGTACAACAGAAGGAACAGAAAAATAATTTAAACACAGTGAGATTGGTATACTTAACAAGGATAGGGAATTTAGGGTCTAAAATGTTACTTGAATACCAGTGTCAGGAAGCAGTACAAAAGAAGTATGCTGAGGTGGTTAGGTTATTCAAAAAGAATAATAGAAGATCAAATCACGGAACAAACATATGAAGGACATTGATTGAAAGGAAGGAAAGTAGAGAAAGATGTGGTTGAATGGAGTTGATGAGTTTCTCAAAAGAGAAAAGAAAAGCATGCAGATTAAAAAAGAATGTATAAAGCAGTGAATGAACATGGTGAAAGCAACGATAATTTGCAGACACAGAAAAGGATGGGGAGGTGTAGCAAACAGTGTTAGTGTAAACTACATTTACCAATATTTTCCTAATTCCTACTTTTAATTTCATTGGCTTACTATACCTTATTTATTTTCTGCACTTTGTATAATGTTGTTTATCAAAAAAGGGGGAATTATGATGGGTATGCATTTATGTATAATTTGTAAATAATATTACACTGTTTCTTTCTTTTTTAGGGACTTACCTGCCCTCAGTTGACTTCATTTGACTGAAGTGATAGGTTCTTTTACTAAGGATTACTGGTTGCAGCAAAAGCAAGGCTAGAACTAAAATTCCAGCGTAGAGCATTACAAAGTTTCCCCTTCTTCATGGCCCTACCCTCTTGATAGATGCATTGTCATCCAATGGCATGCTGCATAGGTGTTTTGGGAACAACTCAGATATTTGGTGCCATTTGGTGAAGCTCACATTCCTTTCCCAGGCACCATGGCCTTGAAGACTGGAACAGGTGGTTCTCGCATTAAATTGTCATACACACACACACACACACACACATATCCTTGCTCATCTTTACCCTCTACATGGCAATTGCTTGCTTCCCTTCTTCCCCTCCCCCCATCAATTTATCACAGGATACCAGTAGAGCACGAAGCTGAAGATCTGACAATAGAGTGAATTCTGATAGAACAAAATATAGTTATGGAAGTTGAGAGAAGATTTAATGCCAAAGCAATACCAATAAACACCAAATAGACTTGGAAATAAACATTTTGGAATAAACCCAGTGTTTTTTTACTGGAAAGGGATTAATCTGCTAATACTGCTAGTTTTTGCTCAAAATTTTAAATAACAGGCTATGCAGCAGAATAGAAAATAGTGGAATATATTTGAAAGATATACTGCAGCATTTCTGATTTCCTGTCCAAATATATAATCACTTTTCAAAATTCTATTTCTGCAACCAAAAACATGTCACTCTTATGCTATATTTAGATTTTTATTTACATTTATTATATAATGATTATGTGTGTGCATACATCTATGCATTTGATGGATAATCTCAAAATAAGTTTAGGACCTGGTTGTTAACTAGGCAGGGTTACAAGAAGCCAATGAAGAAACACCAAGCAGATTTAGCAGAAAGGTAGCTGTGCTTTATATTTAGAACTGTTTCCCCTTCTTACAACCCGCTTCCCTCTAAATTGCATGAGAATCCTTGCAATATTTTATAATATTATTTTCCTTCTTCTGCACACTGCAAAGGCATGGAGAAATTAAATGAAGCACTTAAGATGCTGTCAGCCTGAAAGATGCTTAGCTGGTCTGCCCTTTGGCCTCCCCTCAAACCCATACATTATTTAACCCAAAGAGAATGCATAAATGAGATGGAATAATGGTAGGTGGAGTGATAAATAGTATATATTCAAGTTTCTCAAATCTTGGCCCATTACCTTTGTTTCTTTTTTAGGATGTGGTGTTAATCATGCTAATATTTTACAGCCCAGCTTCACACTTTAGTCATTATTTTAATCAAAGTGATCAGTGTAGGAAAGAACACACTATCAGGTGGGAATAGTAGCTGTCGCTTGCTGTTAATTACTTTGCATTTTACAGCAATCAGCAGCAGGGGCTGAGATCATAATAAATTCATGACTTATGGGGCCATAAAATCATTACCGTAGGAAAATATGTTTTATCAGGGATTCAGTAGCCTGTTGCTCAGAGAGAGATTTCTGGAAGAAAATGACACCCATGAAATTGAACCAATCTTTGCAGTCAGCAGAAATGCAAATGTTGGTACAAACACACAGCTGGGCTGGGCTTAAGTGTGAGGTATTGGGAAAGGGTCTGGATGGAGGAAAAACTGAAACAGGTGGGAACAAATGAGAAGACAAAGTTGACTAACAAGACACAGAGGCAAAGAAACAGAAGCTATGAAAAGAAGGAGAAAGCACCTGTGGAAGAGATTTCAAATTTACACTATGAGATTGGGAAACTCCACCCAAGGCTGAAGACAGATGTAACAGTCTTAGAGTATCAGTTTGCCTAACATAAACATTCTTTTTTCTGTTCCTGGACTAACTGTGCGTTCCCACAGAGAGGGCCTCCTCAGGGTGCCACCGGTCAGAGAATGTCGGCTGGTGGCCCCCAGGGGGAGGGCCTTCTCTGTGGGCGCCCCGGCTTTATGGAATCAGCTGCCGGTTGAGCTCCGGGTGGCACCTGACCTTCGCTCCTTCCGACGCGACTTGAAGACCTACCTGTTTGAACAGGCCGGCCTGGCCTGATGGGGGATGCGTTGGGGTTTTTATTGGGGATTTTTTTACATTTTTCTACTGTTTTTAGTTTGGGCTCGTGTTTAATTCTCTTGGGGGATGCGTTGGGGTTTTTATTGGGCTCGTGTTTATTGGGCTCGTGTTTAATTCTCTTGGGGGATGCGTTGGGGTTTTTATTGGGCTCGTGTTTATTGGGCTCGTGTTTAATTCTCTTGGGGGATGCGTTGGGGTTTTTATTGGGGATTTTTTTACATTTTTCTACTGTTTTTAGTTTGGGCTCATGTTTAATTCTCTTTTTAATTTTTGTAATTTGTATTTTTATATATGCCCTGTTCACCGCCCTGAGTCCTTCGGGAGAAGGGCGGTATACAAATATAATAAACTTAAACTTAAACTTAACTCTTAAAATCCCAATTCTACAGATTCCAGCAGGCAAAAAGCTGGCTGTGGAGAAGGCTTTTTGGTTTTATCAAGGGCAAAAATTGCTCAGTTTCACCCCTTAATCCTTCTTGGATCAGTTTCCAACTCTAAAACAGTGTTTTCACATAAACAACATGTGGTTTATGGTTAGGTCCTCAGACACCTGTAAAAAGTACTTCATTGACTTAGGACTGAGTCAAAGCAAACTTGCTTAAATGGTTAATGGTTTATAAACAGTTACAGTTTACTGTAAGAGGCAGTTTGTCTAGTGCAGGGGTAGGCAACCTCGGCTCTTTTATGACTCATGGACTTCAACTCCCAGAATTCCTGAGTCAGCTATACTATGCTGACTCAGGAATTCTGGGAGTTGAAGTCCATGAGTCATAAAAGAGCCGAGTTTGCCTACCCCTGGTCTAGTGGTTAAGCATCTAGCTAGAAAGCAGGAGACTTGAGTTCTAGTCCTGATTTAGGCATGAAAGCCAAGTGGATGACTTTGTGCCAGTCACTCTCTCTCAACCCAACTCACCTCATAATTTTGTTATGGAGAAAATAGGAGTATTAGGTATGTTTGCATCTTTGAGATATTTATGAAAATAATAAATGCGGTACACACACTTATTTTTATAAATACAGAGATTGATTTTTATAGACAAAAAGGACTTGAAATTTTAGTAACTGTGTCTAGTCTCTGAATGTTCAATAGGTGGCAGTTGCTTAGCAGTTCAGAAACTAAATGGAATTATGCCTACTTAATCTTTGAATGGGAGACCTCCCAAGAATTCTAGACTGGAAGTCAAAAATCATCACAGAAGACAGAGTGACAAGTCAAATCCATATTGCTCCCCCCCACCAAAAATCCCCCCTCCATATGGAATACAGTCCTGAGGTCAAGCTCGACTCTAAGGAGATGCCTCAATATGGAGTTTGCATTGGCTTTTTCCTGAGATGCCACAGGCAAATTTTCCTAGGTGGATCTGTCTCTCTATACAATTCCAGAAGAACTGAGAAAAATGGAATGTTTATTTGAAAAGAACTGACTGTGAGATCCACCACAAGTGTATAAGAAGTAAAAGGAATACTGAGCCAGGCTATAAGGAAATGGAACACTAATTTGGCCCAAGTCCAGTTCTCCAATGTTTTGAAAAAGCCTGAGATTTGAAGTGTTTGACAGCCACCTAGGTCCCCAAGGACCATAAAGTCCCTGAATCTTTTTGGGGGTGGCCTCCACACCACAGCAAACTACCAAAAAAATATCGTTCCCCATCATTTGGAGGCATATCGATACAATAAATGCTAAACTGGCATCAGTTTTTTATTCCATCTCCAAAAATAAGGAAAAGCAAAGACTTTTTGACCTGACTCACAAATATGACAAAGTCCTGCTGTCTTTGCATCCTCCTCTTGCCCACTGTGTCCCTCACACTCTTCCAAACAGACAGCTACCCAAAGGCTTCTATACATACAGCATCAGCTACTTCGACAGCTGGAAGCTTCTAACAGTAGCCAGGCAACAGCCGCTTAAGGCTCTGCCTGTCACTGGGAGTGACAGCTGCAGGAAGATGATTAGCAGCCACCACCATCACTGCCAAGCCCAGTTTTCCTCCCGAGTCTCGCCAGCTCTGAGGTCAGTGGAGCAGGTGCAGGTGATTGCCTTGTAATGGAGGCTGCCAATCGAGCCTCGCCATTTTCATTAGACTTGGTTTCCTCTCATTAACTTGCATAGCAATGGTCAAACAATAAATAATTGCTTAAATAAATGCAGAGGGAGTAGTTTACTCTGGACAATCACTCTGCTTTCTGAAATAATACACTTTCCTGGCCCTGGATAACAGGTTTCTCAGTTCCTTAACTGAGTGAATTTTTCAAAAGCTTTACCCCATTGCCTAGGAAATAGGAAAATTAAGGACTGAGGAGTCCTAGTATTGCTAAGTTCACATTTCTTATGTAATAATATTATGTGAGTTGATTGTTTTCCAATTTTCATACTTTACCATTCCCCCAGGTAACTATTTGCTAATGCCAATTAACTATTTCCTCACATTTGCCGCTGGTTATTTCTCTCTCTCTCTTTTTTTTCCGTTTCCTTTACCTCAGAGCATCAGCTCTAGTGAGCAGAATAGGTGATGAGCTTCTGGGACTGGGAAAATATAAAACATTTTTTAAAAAGTCTGGAAACTCACTGATCAGTGGTTTGTTAAAGGATTGAAACTAGCCATCACTCCTTTTCTGGTTAGTGAGATTTCTTTGCCTTTAAAAAAAAACAAATACATTTTTAAGTTCTAGCGCCTTATTGCTCAGTATAGATGCAGCTACTCTTCCCATAAAAAACAGACTTGCAGATTCTTCTTTGGGGGCATTGTAGAAAAAGCAAAATGGCCAGGAGTACAAGTGGAGGAGAAATTCCTTTGCTTACCATATCAGTGTGATACCATCTAATCCCAATTTTACAGACTAATGAACAAACTGAAACACAGTTGTTATTTATACTTTTTCAAAGTTGAATAGTAATGATCCAGGTGAAAATTACATTTCCACAACCTATTCTATATCTGATTGCCTTTATAATGGTTCAGAAATATCCCAAAATTTAAATGATCAGAGTTCTGATAATCTATTCCATATTACTTACAAGAGTGATTGGTTAATGTCCTGGCCCAATTTAAAATATTGATGTGACAGTAGCCAAACAGTTGGGATTGTGCTACTTGAAGCATTTCCTGAATACATATAAAATATGTAGTACATCTACCCAGGTATTAAGAGTGACCACACAGGCTGTAGGTCCAGGCTTATAATTAAGACTAATTATATAACCAGGTGAACAAGAGAAGGTCCTTTCTTTGCTAAATTATATTTACCAAAATAAATATTTTTTTCCTTCCTTCTGTCTTCTAAGTATTATACTTCAGCCTTCTTTTGATTAAAGATGCTCATGGTTTTTTTTTCATTCTTGTTATTTTTCAGGGTTAACCCATGATCAATAGTGTAATGTACTTTACTTGGATTCTTAAGCTGATTTGTTGTGTATTTTATGTTGTTGTTTTAGTTTAAAAGTATTAAATACTATTTATTCATTTTAAATTGTGTTTACAGTATTGATTATGAGCTACCTTGAGGAGCATAAAATACGGAAATGAATAAATAAGTAAAGAATGCCAGGCTTGTTAACTCCTTCACATCCACAGTTCCCCATTCTGGTGGAGATACTTCCTAACTACACTTTTCTTTGTAGACTTCTTTGTAAACATTGAACCGATAAGGTCCTCAGGGCAGGGAATGAATTTTTAATTGTATTATTTTGCTTGTGTTTCCAAGTAAAGTGTCATGTACCTGTACAGCATGGCATAAATGATAAATATTTTAAATAAAAAGTGAACTCTTATGGTCCCTGAAAGTAGTTCCTAAGAATCAAAGTTGAAGAGATATCTCTGCTGAGAAAGGAAAATTCAACAATGATTTATTCCCCCTGGCATTCACAATTATTCCTTCCCTGATGTCGTTACTCTAACAACAGAAGGAGGGAAGGAAAAAGATCAGGAGAGATGGGGAAGGAAAACTTTGGGTGCAAGGGGTCCAATATTTTCTCATTCCTCAATCTCTTCCCCAGCAGAAGGAAGAATTTTTGCCAGCTCTGCCACTGGTGTAAAAAAGTATCTCCCATTGATTGTAATTAAACTCAGGAATCCAATCTCATGTTTAAGCAGGATACAGAAAGAGGCTCTTTCCATCCTTTCCTTTTCCACACTGGCATTAGTTTGAAATCGCTTTGGCCATGTTGACTACTTACATGCAAGTAGATAGTGTTGCGTTGCCATTTTTTTTTATTGGCAATGTCCTGCCATCTTTAAAGACTTGATAGAGGAAGATTGTTGGGTTTTCCCTTAAGTAGCTCTGGCATCCTAAATGTGCTAAAGGTAAAGGTAAAGGTTCCCCCGCACATGCGTGCTAGTCGTTTCCGACTCTAGGGGCCGGTGCTCATCTCCGTTTCATAGCCGAAGAGCCAGCGTTTGTCCGAGGACGTCTCCGTGGTCATGTGGCCGGCATGACTAGACGCCAAAGGCGCACGGAACGCTGTTACCTTCCCACCGTAGTGGTCCCTATTTTTCTACTTGCATTTTTACGTGCTTTCGAACTGCTAGGTGGGCAGAAGCTGGGACGAGTAACAGGCGCTCACTCTGTTACGCGGCACTCGGGATTCGACCCGCCAAACTGCCGACCTTCTGATCGACAAGCTCAGCGTCCTAACCCACTGAGCCACCGCGTCCCTCTAAATGTGCTACCGTATCATAAATCGTTGTGGGAAATCCCCAATTGTGGCATACCAATTGTAACAATAACATGTTATAAATATTTGCAACACTTCTCTTTGGAAGTGTTGAAAAGGGGTTAATGCACCAACCATTTTTCTGGTAGAGAGTATCAGTATCAGTGAAAATGATGCTGGCTTGCCTGATTTTCATGTCTCTTCCAATTACACTGTGCAAACATAGGAGTTTATTTAGTGTTATTTAAGCATGAAATTATAACAGATCATTTGAAAAATAACCACTGAAGAAGAATCTAAAAATACATTTTCATCTCTGGTTAGCATCTGCTGGGCTGAGGGAGAGCTGAGTTGAAAGGATATAAAAAAAAAGTCACGCTGCTGCTGCTGCTGCCGCCGCCTATAATTCAGAAGAAGAGATGCTGCTAATTCAGGCAGGTGTAGCTGAGTTGCTGCCTGCTTTGGGAGGAATTATTCCACCACCACCACCATCCCATAATGTATCTTGATCACTTAATGATAGCAATGTTAGCAACTTACAGGACTTGTGTGAATGGTCAGTCCAAGTGCAAGGAATGAAGATAAATTTCATTTGTTGCCTTCTAAGATGTCAACTGCTAATATATTCTAATATAACTATATTCTAATATAATATATTCTAATATATTAAAATGTTTTTAATATTTTATCATTCGGGCTTTAGTTTAATTTTTTTTTAACATTTGTATTATTGTCTTTTATTGTTGTTAGCCGCCCTGAGTCCTTCGGGAGATAGGGTGGCATATAAGTCCCAAAAATAAATAAATAAATAAATAAATAAATAACAATATATAATATTGTAAATTTAGGCTATTAACTATAGGTAAAGATAAAGTTTCCTCCGCACATGTGTGCTAGTTGTTTCCAACTCTAGGGGCCAGTGCTCATCTCTGTTTCAAAGCCGAAGAGCCAGCCCTTGTCCAAGGACATCCCCGTGGTCATGTGGCCGGTATGACTAGATGCCAAAGGTGCATGGAACACTGTTACCTTCCCACCGTAGTGGTCCCTATTTTTCTACTTGCATTTTCACGTGCTTTCGAACTGCTAGGTTGGCAGAAGCTGGGATGAGTATCAGGCGCTCACTCTGTTACGTGGCACTTGGGATTCGACCCACCAAACTGCTGACCTTCTGATCGACCAGCTCAGCATCCTAACCCACTGAGCCACCGCGTCCCTATAGAAATGTCAAATTATAGAAATTCTAATGATATAAATTATTTTATTACTAGTCACTAAAACCTGATTCACATGTGCACAGACATTATTTGAGTCCATTACAGTGGATCATTGTACATTTGATTGTTGAGCATAGAATACTAGAAAATAAATTACTTGTATGCTAAAGCTGGGCCCAGCAGGCTGTCCTTCCTTATGCATCTCAGCTTCAGAATCTCACTACAAGCAGGTATAAAGGCAAGTAGTTCAAGTGAACAAGGGTTGACCGAATAAGCAAACATGGGTGCAAGTAGCAAAATAATGCATGAGAAGTCTTGCATGCCATTCTTTTCAGATACCATGTATCATGTACTATATGCCAGCATGGGAATTCAAGAAAGGGGAATTTGGTGAATATTCCACTATAGTCCAAATAAGGGCATCATCAGAGATCAGAAGAGTTTGATGTAAATCAGATTTATTCCAGACTACCCTGGTAAGAAAAATGTGTAAAACTATCCTGTGACATACTCATACATGGAAACAAAAATTTATGAATGCATACAGTTTTCATCTTTTATGATTTGCATCTCTCTCCCTGTCAACAGGTTTCTTTCTGCACTTATTTTTTATTTTTTTTAATTTTAATTCCATTTATATCCCGCCCTTCTCCGAAGACTCAGGGCGGCTTACAAGCTTAGCAGTAGCCTTCATTCTATGTATATGCCTGCTTATTAGGGCTTTCACACACACCCCAAGCGGCATTATTACAAAGTCAGCTTAATTGCCCCCAACAATCTGGGTCCTCATTTTACCTACCTCGGAAGGATGGAAGGCTGAGTCAACCTTGAACCTGGTGGGATGCGAACCTGCACTAATTGCAGGCAGCTGGTGTTACTTAAGGAGGCATTAGCCCACTGCTCCACCAAGGCTCTTAAGTCCTCCTATTGACAATTCTGTCTATCCCAGAAGACCTATACATTTTGCTGCTGCTTTGTATGGTGAGACAAACTCTTTAGATACATCTGTCTAAAAACATATGTTAAAAACAACTTAATTTAAACAGGTAAACACATATAGCACAAAATTATCATCTAAGCATGCAAAAAGTACAGTCTGAAGAAGAATAACAGAATAGCAGAGTTAGAAGGGACCTTGGAAGTCTTCTAATCCAACCCCCTGCTCAAGCAGGAGACTGTATATCATTCCAGACAAGTGGCTGTCCAGTCTCTTCTTAAAAACCTCAAATGATGGGCCACCCACAACTTCTGAAAGCAAGTTATTCTGCTGGTTAATTGCTTTCACTGTTGAGAAATTTCTTAGTTCTATGTTGCTTCTCCCCTTGATTAGTTTCCATCCATTGCTTCTTGTCTTGCCTTCTAGTGCTTTGGAAAATAGGTTGACTTGTCTTGCTCTCCTCTTTCTCGGCTTCCCTTCTGGTGCCTTGGAAAATAGGACACATGTATGACACCACCAATATTCCTTTTGTGGACCCTGAAACCCCCTACAGTGGGTAGGTCCAAAAAATTAGGATTTTGTTTGCATATTCACAAATCTGGGGGTAAGGAATTAAGCTTTGCCTGTGTTTAACATAAGATAGCCATTTCTTCCCTCTAAACTCCTCTTCCATCCACTTATGGGGCATTGGTTACATTTATCTTTGGGGTATAGTTCTTGACATACTGCATAAAACCTAAAGCCTGGCCCTAAAGAAAACAACAGAAGTTGCACATACCTATTATAAATGTTCATTAGAAATAAAGGATTGATAACAATGGCTAATAAGTGAAAAAAACTGTTGGTTTAGTGTTTTCTTAATTCTTTAGCTACATGAGTTCTTAAGCAAGTAATATGATTGGTAATTCTGGAAGGCATTATGTTTAACTCTGTGAATGAACAGCAGAGGCTTACTTATTCCATGCGTCCTCCAAAGCTTAGGAAAGGGAAATCAATCAGCAGCTATCTCTGAAGGAGAAGAAATATATTGCATTAAAACTAAGAGAGACAGTCCTAAGTAGGCTGTAATAATTTTCATTAGGAAAGAGATAATCAATACAGGAACCAGGCCTTTGTTGATTATTACATGGAGTGGGAAAGGAGATAAATTTGTTTGGCTTGAAATCCAATTGGAGTTCTTGATGGAGTTCCATGCCTTAATTGAGCCGTCAAGCTATTTCGTTGGTATATATATATATATATATATATATATATATATATATATATATATATATATATATATATGTGTGTGTGTGTGTGTGTGTGTGTGTGTGTGTGTGTGTGTGTGTGTGTGCGTGTGTGTGCGTGTGTGTTTTAAATGTTTGTTAAGCATTCAGAATACACTTGCTTAGTCCCAGACACGGGACAAATCTTATTTCGTGTTTCAGCCTAGCCCAAGGCCATCTACAGGCAGTAGCCACAGCAGTGGCAGGTGGCAGCTCATATTTGTGTAAATCTTTTGGCTTGCTAACAAGCCCTTTATTCTTTGTTAGCAAGCCAAAAATTTTATATATATATATGTTTTCTGAGGTTTTCGCGGGTGTTTGTATGTGGATCTTTGGTTATTCAGGTTTTTCCCCGTGTAGAACTAAAGGTGTAGGCACAATGTTTCGACAGAATCCCATCCGTCATCATCAGGCTGGTGGCTTTAGCTTCCTTCTTCTGGGAGAAGCATGTGGCTGTTTGTTCCTCTTTTTTAAACTGCCAGAGGGGGGGTGTTCTGTGGGTGGAGGTGTGCTCTGATTGGGTGGGGGACCAAGTGTGTTCTGATTGGGTGGGAGTGTGTTTTGAATGGTGGGTGTGTTCTGATTGGGTGGGGGTGTGTTCTGAGTGGATGGGCAGGTCTCAGCTGCCAGCCCCAGACCTGAGCTGGTGAGTTGTGCTGCTTTTGTTCGGCTTCGTGTTTGTGGTGGTGCCATGTTTTTATAGTGGGTGTCAGTTTGCTTATTGTGTGGTTTGGAGGGGTTTAAAGTGGCTGATGTTGCAGCTGTAGTTAGGTTTCTGTTTTGTGGTTGTGCCTCGTTATCATTGTGGGTTCGGATTTGCTTTTTGAATGGTTGTGTGGTGGTGATGTCATGTGATGTTATCATGAGTTTGGGTCTGGTATCATTCTTGGTGGTTGGGCCTCGTCTGTCAATCAAGGCGGGTTTCTAAATGGCTGGTAGGCAAGAGAGACACCCCCAAAAACCCAAGACAGAGAACAAGAAAATGGCAAAGCCCTCCTCCCATACTTAAAAGGGACCACAGACAGAATCAGCAAGGTCCTCCAAAAACACAACATCAAAACAGCATTCTACACAGACAGAAAAATATCCACCATCCTAAGAAACCCCAAGGACATAATTGGGTTAGAAAACCAAGGAGTATATGAAATCCCATGCACCACCTGCCCCACCACATACATCGGACAGACCAACAGAAGAATAAGTGCACGCATTGAAGAGCACAAAAACTCACTCAGAAAGGGAGAACAAACTTCACCCCTGGTCCAACACTTTGAAGCCACGGGACATGAAATTGATTTTTAAAAAACCAAAACTATCGCCAAAATTGAACATTTTAACAACAGAATAATCAGAGAAGCCATTGAGATAGAAAAACGCCCCCACAGCATGAACAAATGAGATGATACCTCTCGCCTACCAGCCATTTGGAAACCCGCCTTGATTGACAGATGAGGCCCAACCACCAAGAATGATACCAGACCCAAACTCATGATAACATCACATGACATCACCACCACACAACCATTCAAAAAGCAAATCCGAACCCACAATGATAACGAGGCACAACCACAAAACAGAAACCTAACTACAGCTGCAACATCAGCCACTTTAAACCCATCCAAACCACACAATAAGCAAACTTACACCCACTATAAAAACATGGCACCACCACAAACACGAAGCCGAACAAAAGCAGCACAACTCACCAGCTCAGGTCTGGGGCTGGCAGCTGAGACCAGCCCAGACACTCAGAACACACCCCCACCCAATCAGAACACACCCACCATTCAAAACACACTCCCACCCAATCAGAAAACACTTGGTCCCCCACCCAATCAGAGCACACCTCCACCCACAGAACACCCCCCCTCTGGCAGTTTAAAAAAGAGGAACAAACAGCCACATGCTTCTCCCAGAAGAAGGAAGCTAAAGCCACCAGCCTGATGATGACGGATGGGATTCCGTCGAAACGCTGCGCCTACACCTTTAGTTCCGTCGAAACATTGCGCCTACACCTTTAGTTCTACGCGGGGAAAAACCCGAATAACCAAAGATCCAGGAATAAAACAAGTATAACCTAGTAGTATCAGAAGAGTATACCCACTGTGTATTCCTTTGCAGAAGAGACAAAGGAATTTTAAAAAAAGGAATCAGTAAAACAACTTGTGACAATAATACAGGAACCTATATATTGAAAAATGCCTAGCAGCTTGTTGCATAAACTCTGATAAAAAGCAATCTTGGAATAATGCTGATGCCTCATTTACCTATGTTAGAGACTAGTTACACATTATGTTCAACACCATAAAAATTAACCCCCAATAAGTCTGCATTGCCTTCTGAAAATTGTGAATGCATTGGAGGAAGGGGAAAAAATCAGAGGCTACTCTTCTCCATCCTGTTTTAATCTATGTTTTCTGATTTCTGTTTAGAAAATTAATTGTTCTGCTTATGTCTTGCCTGATAAAAAAGAAATGATCCCCAAAGAAATGGAAAAAAAAGACTGGCAACAGATCCAGAATTCACTAATATAATTTTGCATTATCCTTAGCCTTATTCCACAATAATTGTCAGAGCCCATTCCTATATGTGGGGGGGTGTTGAATCTATTCTATTTCTTTCTATTTCCTAGTGAGGGTTCTGCCATTCTCCTAGGGGAAGGGGAAAAGGCTCTGCGGGCTGTTTCTCTGTTTCACTACAATGTATCCTTGCCACTATTCCTGCATATTTGCTCTTTGGACTGTCTCTCCCTTGATGTTACCTTGGGGTGAGAAAGGAATGTGCCTCTGGCCATCTGGCTTATCTCTCTCTGCAGAAAGGAAGGTGCAAAGACCTAACAACACCATCAAAAGCCTAGGAATGGACTCTGTTATCAGCTCCTTTCCCACAGCAGACTTAACACCTGAGGATTGGCCCATCCAAACTGATTGGATGAACTATTGGGGGTGGGGTTTGCTTGGGACTCTCTTAACCTATTGATCTGAGTGGGAAACCCTCAGATCCTGCCTATTATGCCTGCTATCAGCTTCTCCTAATAAAAGTTCATTTTGGAAGAAACTGCTCCAAGAGTCCTGCTCTCTTAGGATGAGTTTTTGAAGTGGGCCCTGACAATTATGACTTTTTAAGTGTGGAAGAGACAACGGGCACATACAAGAGCTCCACCTTTAATCTTTTCAGGGTAAACCCAGAGAAGAGACTAGCTATGTTAGGCTCAATGTATCTTTGAGCTCCATGCCTTTGGGAAATATAACTGATCATGATGGCCTTGTACCAATTTAATACTATAAGCACAAAACAGGGTAGGTAAAATGTCCAATATAAAATTCTGGATGACCAGGTCACCTTTCAGATTGGACCATGACACTCCAACAGAAATCACTGATATATTGAACTCTTGTAACCTACCTTTGCTGGTTGAATGCTTATTCTTCTCTGTTGCCTCTGATCAAAAGGGACATTTCTGGAATTAGATCTGAAATTGTATGACTTTTCTCAAACACTAAACAACCTAAGACAACTTGCTAGCCCTGCCTTTTTCTTTGCAATCCCAATCTTCTGAAGACAGTGCTATACACATTTGTGGTACAATGTGTAGAGTCCAGAAGGATGGCCCACTTTTTTGCATGAGAGAAAAAAGTCCTCTCTCTCTCTCTCTCTCTCTCTCATCCTCCACAGCATTGGCAATGCATGAGGCAGAATGCCTGAAATGGACATTTGAAGAGACGAAAAGTAAAGGATGATCAAAGCCCTGTAACTTGTATGATTTTGTAGAAGAAATTTTTGGAACCCACAAGACATAATAATAACACTGGCGTTGAATTGAGTAAGCTATATATGGTGGGTGACATATTGAAAGGTGAGAAGAGGTGAATAAATGCAGACTGTGGGATAGATGGCTGTTAACAATTCTGATATGCCAGAAAAGTTATGCCATTTCAAATACCATTAGGAGAAATGACAGTAGTGGAGATTTAGAAATAACACTGCTTGTTCTGTACAGATGAATGCGGCGTTTAGGTGCCACACATCAAAGAGAACAGTAAGAAAAGAGGACAGTCACAAACAAAGAAAGCATGGGAAAATTGAACTGTATGAACACTCAACAGTCTAAAAGCAACCTTTAAGAAAGTATCTATTGGAAAAAATGTTAGATTTGGGGAAAAAATGGTTGTAGAAGAGCTTGACGGGGAAAAATATATCAGGAACTACTATATTGGTAAGATTTGTAAGATTCAGACATATGCCTCTTAGGGTTGTTTTGTTTCTTTTAGTTGCCTTCAAGTTGCACTGACAGATGTGGTGACATCTGAAGTGTAGTTAACACTCATATTGTCAGCTATTACATTATATATCAAAATTTTTACCAGAGTTGAGCTGCAAAAACATTGAATAAACCCCCCCTCTCTCTGTGTGTGTGTGTGTGTGTGAGAGAGAGAGACAGACAGACAGACAGACAGACAGACACAGAGTGAGAGTATTCCTTTTAGCCAGTTTTTTTACTTTACTGGGTCAAATCCCCACAGGTTTTTATGAGATTGTTGTTATTGCCTTCTTCCTAGGGCAGAGAGAGAGAGAGAGAGAGAGAGAGAGAGAGAGAGAGAGCGCAACTGGCCAAAGTCAACCATGGGGTGGCACTAGAATTTATGATCTCCCAGTTTCTAGCCTGATTCTAGACTTTCCTTGGAACCAGCCCACTGTTTCTCTTGCTTAGACAGATGACAAAAATCTCTGGCGTATCTACAGGAAATAAAAACCTAGTCTGACATATTTCTACTCCATTTTAACACTGAACAAAGTTGCATACATGATCGTTTCAGAGGTGTTTCTGGGCAAAAAGGAATCATAGCCTCTGCAGCTTTGGTGGTTAAACCTGCTACAGACTATTCTTTCTTTAAGCTGCTGAGATAGAATGAGCAAGTTAAATGGAATTAATGGAGCTTCTTGTAATTATTTTCTAGACAGAAAGTGTATGGATGACATGAAAAACCCAGTATTTCCTATACCAGTCTAACCTTTCCAGAGGGCACTGGAAAGGATGTGTATCAACAGAGTTACTCCTTCTATATAGTCTTAACGTATCCCAATATTGTGACTGGTCCTGTTACCGTGGACTTCCCTTGAAAGAGCAAAGGTCCATTAAATGCAGGGGAATTTCTGCTCCAACTGAATCTAGCTAGAATCATAGATTCTTATTGGGAGGAATATTCTTCCCAAAACCATTCACATTAAGCACAGCTAAGCTTTTCTGAACATATCCCAATTCCCTTGAATTGGGAAAGGGCTTCATTGCCCCTTGAGGTATTAGCCACTTTCATGCGGCGAATCATGATTCAGCTTGGAGATGTCCCCTACAGCGTTGCATCTTCTCTCTCTACTTCCAGTGTACCAAAGGGAGTGGTAATATGATAATTTCTCATCTCACTTCACTGGAGACCTCAGAGCCAGAACTAGGTGCATTTAGTAGAGCTAGATCAGGGGTCGGCAACCTAAAAAAGAAAAAGAGCCACTGGGAACCGGTTCCATCACAAATTTAAAAAAGAGGGAGCCGCGTGCATGTGTCCATGCACGCGCATGCGCAAAAAGGTTTTTTGCGCATGCGTGGACGCACGCGGCTGCCATTTTTTTAAAAATGAGATGGAACCGGTTCCCGGTTGCCCGACGGCGACGGCCCGTCTGCAAAGCTGCCGCTTTCGGCAGCTTTGCAGACGGGCCGTGGCAGCTTCCTCAAAGAGCGGCGCCCCTGCCCATTCCGAGAGGTGCGCGCGCACCTCTCCGAACGACCGGAGGTGCGCGCGTACCTGCGCGCGAATGGGCAGCGGTGCCGCTCTTTGAGGAAGCTGCCGCGGCCCGTCTCAGCTTCCTCAAAAAGAGAGGCGCCCCTGCCCATTCCGAGAGGTGCGCGCGCACCTCTCCGAACGACCGGAGTTGCGCGCGCACCTCCCCAAACCTTTGGGGAGGTGCGCGCGTACCTCCGTGCGAAGGGGCAGGGGCGCCGCTCTTTGAGGAAGCTGCCGCGGCCCGTCTGCTAAGCTACCGCTTTCGGCAGCTTCACAGACGGGCCGCGGCAGCTTCCTCAAAGAGCGGCACCGCTGCCCCTTCGCGCGGAGGTACGCGCGCACCTCCCCAAAGGTTTGGGGAGGTGCGCGCGCAACTCCGGTCGTTCGGAGAGGTGCGCGCACACCTCTCGGAATGGGCAGGGGCGCCGCTCTTTGAGGAAGCTGCCGCGGCCCGTCTGCTAAGCTGCCGCTTTCGGCAGCTTCACAGACGGGCCGCGGCAGCTTCCTGAAAGAGCGGCACCGCTGCCCATTCGCGCGGAGGTACGCGCGCACCTCTCCAAAGGTTTGGGGAGGTGCGCGTGCACCTCTCCAAACGGGCGGTGCCACTCTCCATTTGAAGAGGTGCGCGCGCACCGGGCGGCTGGGAGCCGCAAGAGACGGCTCAAAGAGCCGCATGCGGCTCCAGAGCCGCAGGTTGCCGACCTGTGAGCTAGATGCATTCTGTATAGGCATGACATAGATTGCAGAAACCATTCTGAATTCCCTAATGAAATCAGACTAAAATAAATTAATTCCTTACATTGCCAACTGAAGATTCTGCTTCAATTGCCTCTGTTTCTTAACCCCACTCCGTCACATTGTTCTTACTTTACACTCTGGAAAGTTACATGCAGAGTGATATAAAATTGATCTGGCTGGAAGACAAAGTTGTAAATTTCTAAAAAAAAATGAGAAGAGTTGCCATAGTGCAGGTGTCAAGATTAAATCGCTAAGATGCCTGCTAACTTTTATCACTACTCAACTTGTCATAGAAAAAAGGGGGGAGGGGGGAGGAAGCATGGGAAGAAAGCAAGAGTCTAAGAAGCCATCCACAGACTATGAGAGCCTACAAGAATGCTAAGGTCTCTAATGCAAGTGTCTGACAGATAAGTGGAGTGTTCTCATAACAAACCAAAGATGTATAATTGGGCAATGTGATCAGTCGGTGGGTGGGGGCTACAAAAAGCTATTGTTAACTAGGCAGATTTTCACACGGGAAAATCAAAGCTGGTTTTGCTTCTTCAGTTGTGAGATGTGTACTCAGTAAAATTTTATCTTTTATGGCAATCCAAAGGATCGAAGATTCTCTGATTTTGGGTTCGCTAGGCAGATGGTTGACATCAGGAATTTTTCAGGAGGGATTGTGAGAATATTTGTCCAGTAATTAGCTAGGAATGCCCGTATGACTTGTACAAAAAAACTACTCTTTCTCAAAACTGGCTTCAAATAAGTGAAGACTGTTATTAAATTTGATTGCTCATAGATTAGAGTATGTATTATAGCCTAATACACTGTGATGATGACAGAAAAAGTAGTTTTAGCTGAGAGTACCGTATTTTCCGGCGTATAAGACTACTTTTTAACCCATGAAAATCTTCTCAAAGGTCAGGGGTCGTCTTATACGCCGGGTGCTGAAAATTTAGGGACAGGGCTGGCTGGAAAACCTGGAGCGGATCTCCCATTTAGTCTGCGCAGGGAAAGCGGGACCAATTGGAGAAGAAGCTGCAGTCTGTGATTTTTTACAGGCTGGGGTCTGGGCGTCTTTCCTTCTAATGTTGAAGAGCAGCTGTAATTTATCCCAACTTGAAAGGCAGGTGGGGAAGGCAGCAGCCAGAGCAGCGGCTTAGCTCTAAGGACACATTTGACTCAGGAACTGGGCGGGCTGACTGGAAAACCTGGAGCAGATCTCCCATTTGGTCTTTTTTTTAAAAAAATCCCATTTATATCCTGCCCTTCTCCGAAGAATCAGGGTGGCTTACAATTTAAAGCACAAATCAATGTGATTAGCAATAGCATTCATTCTGTGTATATGCCTGTTTATTAGGGCTTTCACCTCCCCCTAAGCTGCATTATTACAAAGTCAGCTTATTGCCCCCAACAATCTGGGTCCTCATTTTACCTACCTTGGAAGGATGGAAAGCTGAGTCAACCTTGAGCCTGGTGGGATGCGAACCTGCACTAATTGCAGGCAGCTGGTGTTACTTAAGGCTCTGTGCAGGGAAAGCTTTAGAGTGAATTAGGAAAAGTGAAAAAGTGAATTAGGAAAATAGGGAACAGTTGCTGGAATTGGGTATGTGTAGTTTAATGAAGAGAAGGGGGAGGGGTGAAATGATAGCAGTGATCCAATATCTCAGGGGCTGCCACAAAGCAGAGGGAGCCAAGCTATTCTCCAAAGCACATGAAAGCAGGACAAGAAGCAATGGATGGAAACTAGTCAAGGAGAGAAGCAACCTAGAACTAAGGAGAAACTTCCTGACAGTTAGAACAATTAACCAGTGGAACAACCTGCCTCCAGAAGTGGTGAATGCTCCAACACTGGAAGTTTTTAAGAAGAGACTGGACAGCCATTTGTCTGAAATGGTATAGGGTTTCCTGCCTTAGCAGGGGGTTGGACTAGATGACCTCCAAGGTCCCCTCCAACTTATTATTATTATTATTATTATTATTATTATTATTATTATTATTATTATTATTATTATTATTATTATAGTTTAATCCACTTGCACTGTTTTATGTTTACATGTTTGGTGACAAACAGCCTTATGTTTATAAGTGACAGTTTTCCTACTAAGCACCTGCATGTCATAAGCATTTGAATTAAAATTACCATATTAAAATAAAATCTGATATTTTTTAATTTTTATTTGGTGTGCGTTGGAAGAGGGGTAGTCTTATACGGCAAGTATAGCCCAAACCCTATAATTTAACAGGAAATGTAGGGGGTCGTCTTATATGCCCAGTCGTCTTATATGCCAGAAAATACAGTAATCAATCTATTACGTCCCCTCTTAGAGAGAATTGAACCAGCTACCATTATCCATACATTGGTTAGCCCCTGTTTAGATGACAGCAGATTGGTCTATATTAAGATGCCTCTGAAAATGCAACAGATCCAAATTGTGGCAGCCAGATCTCTGTTCTGGCTAAGCCGCATCCAATAGTTAATTTCTGGTGCCAAATGGAGAAATGACCTTGTCTAAAGGCCTATTGCAAATGCTTGAGCGAGACCACCTGGTATTTAGTAGCAGCTCTGGTGCTATGAAATTCAATTGTTTTAAGAAGAAGTTTAAAAATTGCTTTTAAATTTTAGCTTTTCCTTAATGGAGTTTTCCTATAATTTTAGGAAATGTATGTATGTATGTAATGCATATATGTATTTACAATATTCAGAATATATATTTTATATTCTTAATTTATTGTTGCTGCTATTAGCTGTCATAAATTAGTTTAACTTTGAGTATGTGACAAATGAGAGTGAGAAAGGGAGATAAGCAGGCAGGGAGTTTCAAATAGATAAGAGTGAGAAAAAGAGTTGAGCCCTGGGGCACCTCACATAAGAGGGTCTAGGGCTGGACCTCTTCCCACCCCCTCCACAAACACCATTGGAACTAGCCTTGCAGGAAGGAGCAAAACAGTGGCCTCTATTCTCAATCCCCAGGATACCAGGCTCAATCGTACCAAAAGCCATGAAGAGATCTATGAGAGCAAGGAGAGATTCACACACACACACACACACACACACACACACACAAATCCTTCTGAGTCTTTCAGAAGATATTCACAAACACAAGCAATATCATCTCAGTACTATCACCTGGTTTGTAATCTAGAATTTCAGTACTGTGATGGAGCTATTTGTGGAAACTATAATGAGTCTGCTCTCAGTCATAGAGTCTCGCTCCCTGTTCATATTTCTATGCAAGCACCCAAATAAAACAGCTAATATTCATGTCATTGAAAAGGAGCTGAAAGTAGGTGTTAGATTCTGATAGTAAATAGTTGTCCTAGAAGAAGAAGGGGTGATAGTTATGGGATGGCAAAGGGGAACACTTGGACAATAACTTGGACTTACTGTACAACTCTAATGGTCCTGAAACACTGTTGTGTTCAATCCAGAAATAGGGTGGCTAGTAATCCTAAAATGGATTAAACCATGTCTGCCATGTTGAAGGCTGCTAGTTCAGGAGTTGTCTGGTCAATAATATCCTTGAGGGTATAATATAGGGCAACAGAGCAGCTAATATAATCATTACTGAGACCTTTAGTTGGATTAAAATTAATAGAAGAAAGATCGATGTTTTTTTCTTATCAAAGGATCATCAGCTAGATCAAGGCCAGCTTCCAATTCATTTGGTTAAGATGGAAAAAGGAAAACTTACCACTAATACTTGCAAACCTTTTGTAACTCTTGGAGGGGAAGAATAGGTAGGGTAGGATTAGAGTAGAGCACATATACTCTAATATAATATGCTTGTATGGTTGATAATGCTTATAGTTAATAAGAATTGAAAGCTGAAGTTCAGAAAAAAGTGCTCTTACTCATCCTGAAAAAACAAAACTGTTCTGACTGGTATGCAGTCAGCTAAAAGCTGTAATTCAGACTTGTAAAACTTATGGCTAAAGAAGTGAAAGTATTTTTGCTGAGTTTTATTGGTTATTTGATTTTAAAAGGAGAGGGGAATGAATGGGATGCTATTTCCCACAGTGGCACTATCTATGATTAAATTAACTTGGGCCAATGAGAGTTTGGGCTCTTATTGATCAGTTGTCAAAATAATTATTTATTTTATTAATTAGATTTATATTCCATCATTCCTTCAAGATTTCAAGGTAGTATATATTAGTAATCCACCTACAATTTTATCCCAAATAATATGTCTATGAGATAGGCTTGGCTGAAGAATTATAATTAGCCAAATCACCTAGTGTGTCTTCACCGTCGAAAGGAGTATGGTTCATGAAAGTTTATGTAATACCTAATTCAGTCTTTATGGGATTATGCTTGCAAGGCTAGGGGAGGTGGAAGAAAAAGGGAAAGGTAGTGAATAAGTGTGATGGATGAGATGAAAACACATCCTCTGAAAAACCATAAGTTCTTGAAGAAAGAACTGGTGACTACCATTTCTCCATATAGATAATAATAATAATAATAATAATAATAATAATAATAATAATAATAATAATAATAATAATAATAATAATAATAATAGTAATAATAGTAATAATAATAATAATAAGTTGGAAGGGACCTTGGAGGTCATCTAGTCCAACCCCCTGCTCAGGCAGGAAACCCTATACCATTTCAGACAAATGGCTGTCTAGTCTCTTCTTAAAAACTACCAGTGTTGGAGCATTCACCACTTCTGGAGGCAGGTTGTTCCACTGGTTAGTTGTTCTAACTGTCAGGAAGTTTCTCCTTAGTTCTAGGTTGCTTCTCTCCTTGACTAGTTTCCATCCGTTGCTTCTTGTCCTGCTTTCAGGTGCTTTGGAGAATAGCTTGGCTACCTCTTCTTTGTGGCAGCCCCTGAGATATTGGAACACTGCTATCATTTCACCCCTCCCCCTTCTCTTCATTAAACTACACATACCCAATTCCAGCAACCGTTCCCTATATGTTTTAGCCTCCAGTCCCCCAATCATCTTTGTTGCTCTTCTCTGTACTCTTTCTAGAGTCTCAACATCTTTTTTACATCGTGGTGACCAAAACTGGATGCAGTATTCCAGGTGTGGCCTTACCAAGGCATTGTAAAGTGGTATTAGTACTTCACATGATCTTGATTCTATCCCTCTGTTAATGCAGCCTAGCACTGTGTTAGCTTTTTTGGCAGCTGCAGCACACTGCTGGCTCATATTTAAGTGATTGTCCACTAGGACTCCGAGATCTCTCTCACAGTTACTACTATCGAGCAAGGTACCACCTATACTATACCTGTGCATTTGATTTTTTCCTGCCTAAATGTAGAACCTTACTTTTTTCACAATTGAATTTCATTTTGTTAGATAGTGCCCAGTGTTTGAGTCTATCCAGATCCTCCTGTATCTTATGCCTCTCTTCTGGAGTATTGGCTATTCCTGCCAGCTTGGTGTCGTCTGCAAATTTGATGAGTTCCCCATCTATCCCTTCGTCCAAATCGTTGATGAAGATGTTGAAGAGCACTGGGCCCAGAGCAGAGCCCTGAGGCACCGCACTACATACTTCCCTCCATGTAGATGCAGTTCCATTGAGGCTGAGTACAGCCGGTCAGCCAACTACAAATCCATCTGGTGGTGATGCTGTCTAACCCTCATTTTTCTATCTTATCAAGTAGTAGGTTGTGATCTACTTTATCAAATGCCTTCCTGAAGTCCAAGTAAATTATATCTACAGCATTCCTCTGGTCCACTAGTTTTGTCAGAGGATGACCCTCTGGTCCACTAGTTGTCAGAGGATGACCCAACTCCGTAACATCCTACTAATTAACTAGTTAACTAAGGTATCAAAAGACAGTTGTTCTTGTACTAAAAACTAATATGGCAACACTTCAAGTCTCCTTGATTTTTCTTACAATAATTAAGCACTAAATCACATTAGTTTTCTTTTACATTTTACAAATATACTTTTGTAGAAATGAACTGCAGTATGTTCACATAATTATAATATAGATTGCATCTAGTCTTGCTTATAGCCCAAGATCTACAAATGAATATCTTTGTTCATTCTGTTGGTGAGATCTGTGGCAAAAAGAAGTGTAACGCCCAACTGATTTGCTAAGACTTGTTAGAGGCATTTGATGCTCTATATTACTATATTCTTCTGAACAAGAGATTTGGGGTAGCCCCTTAGAAGCAATGCTTTCCCAATGGTCCCACATTTTCTTGGAGGTTTTTCTTAAAAAGTGATGTTGAGATTCTTCCTTTGAAAATTTCCATGTTATACACTACTTAAACTAAATTGCTTGGAAGAAAATACAAGCAATACACTATTGACACACACCTTCATCTCTTGGGAAGGGAGGGAAGGGGAAGGAATCCTTTTGATTCCTGGTGACTTCAAGGACAATCTTAGCAACAATAAAGAAGTTGTTTGCCATAATTTTCTGTCATAGCAAACATGCTTCAAAACAGCTTACAGTTCTTACAGCCAGTGGCCCTCTCTTTAATCCTGATTAGTTTCATCAATGCCAGCTAAAGTTGACAAGGGGCCATCAAATCCAAATCAAACAAACAGAAATTGAATCCAAGGAACATTCCTTAAGTATTGATCTGAGAATTTCAGCAAACTGGCTTCTTACTGGATCTGGTGGGTGACCGTGAACCTACTAGTGGGACAGATAGCAGGGTTGGCTGAAAATTAAATCAACATCAGGAAATAATTTTAAATATGAGTTTAAATATTGACAAAATTGACATAGCTGGAAATGTAATATGTTAATCACATCCTCCTCTTTGAAATCCAACCTACTGCTATCTTCCATCAATCTTTTTTTTTAAAAAAAAATCATCTGCTAGATCTAAGGCAAACATATTTTAATTCACTACTTCAAATAGCCAGCAGTACCATTATGAAATTATCATGTTCAAGTGTTTCATACAGACCAATAGCTAATGTCTGTATTCTAAAAAGCAAGCTCATTCAAACCAGTAATTGAATAAGGCCTTAAGATACTACTGTCATTCTCCTATTATATGTAGACTTATCTCTCAATACTTTGATGTTGATTTTCTACTGGCTCCATTTCTAAAGAAGTGTATGTATATGGAGCTTCTATCATAATAAATAACCTTTTTAGTAGTCTTACTGAATGGTTGTGCCAAGGTTACCAGCTCTTACAGCAGCCTACTTATGTCTTCTTTATGAGCTGTTGCATTGTGAGATGGAATGCATCTAAGTAATCAGTTGACAGTACATTTAGAATAACCAAACCTTAACCTCCCAGGAACTGGGTCAATAAAAAAAGGTGAGTGGTACATTTATTTTCCATGAAGGATCATAAAGTTTGCACCACAGTCTTTCTATTAGTATTTATTTACTTTCTCATTGTAGTGCTATTTCATCCTCTTAGTCCTTATCCAATGTTCAGAGATAATGCATAATTATATTTTTACAACATACGGTTGAAGACAATTACTGCAGTGTTTAACAACAATATTTGATTTACAAGAACATGCCTTTGAGAAACACCCCTTACGAACAAACTGCCTGATATATATTTTTTCATGGCAGATTCAAACACCAGGAGCACAAATTGGTTTGCAAAATTGAAATAATTGTTAAGTCCATGGTAAATTCAGTACAAGCTCTTCTTCCTCCCGTTTTCTATTTTTCTCACATAGTCTAGAGGAAATGGTGTTAGCTGGAATAATCTGATGCTGAAACTATTTCTATGGTAGTCTAAGCAGAATCACTTATATATTCCACTTGTGAGTTGACTGTGGGAGAGAAACAATAACAGTATGAAATGTGTCAATGCTATGTCAGCTTCATTCATCATAGTATAGCTTCTTCCTTGGAAAACATTCCAAAAATGCAAAATTCCTATGGGGGTGTAGCCTGCATGACATTGTATTAAAATTATAGATTGATATGGATTGAATACAATGCAAGAAAAAGGCATAGAAATAACAAAATATGTATTAATTTGGTAATAGACAACCAATTTTTAAAAAACAAACAAACAAAGTTAATGCACTAATGGAAGTATTTCTTCAGCTGCATGTAAGAAAAATAGGGAACAATTGTCTGTCCTACAGCCAAGGATGTTTTGCATCAATATTCTGAAAATTTTGCAGTGGGCAAGGAGAATGGTTTGGAGCAAGAAAAGGTTGAACAGCTACACTAAAGGTAATCCAGCCTTCTTTAATACTTGTGCTGTGCTCCTAAAGACTTGATAGCTGAGGTACCAAACCAAAGATGAAGATGTTGCAAGCTACCTTTGAGAGGAGTTCATTCGAATCTGAGTTGTCACTGCAGTGACTGACCTTGTGTCATATTATCTTGCATGTTTGTAAGATCTTGGCTAAGTCTAGCTCATACTGGGAGGGGAGGGGGAAGGGAACCATCTACAAACCAATTAATTAAATGTATCTAATAGCATGGCAAGGAAGCCTGCCTCCCATGGGCTACACAGCAAGCTTTCAGTGCCATTACTGAAGCCCCCTTAATTTCCAGCAAACAGTATTTGATATTTTTAAACCTTCCTCAAGAACACACAGTGAGCCAGGTTGGTATAGTGGCTAAGGCATGAGGTTAGGAACCAGGAGACTGAGAGTTCTTGTCCCACCTTAGGCACAAAACCAGTTGAGTATTCTTGGACCAATCACTTTCTCTCTCAGCCCTAGAAAGGAGGCAATGATAAACCATTTCTGAAATGGATTTGTCCAGGTAGTTGCCAAGAATCAACACTGACTCGAAGGCACAAAAGCTCACAAGAACACACAAGTACACAGGTATACAGACATACATGCACAAGCAAACAAAATACTAGCCCTGCATTTTGTAATGACATCATCTGGCCATCAAAGGAGGGATGAAGGGACAAATGATGAAATGTTGTATGCAAATAGGGATTGGGAAAAGCCTACATCATGACATCATGATATCATTTTATTCTGATAAAATCTCAGTGGCTACAGATACCCCCGCTTTCAACCCTCCATTTTTTTATAGCAAGTTTTATTAGTTTTCCAATTTAACATCCAAGCATTTAGAAAGCATCGTGGTGACTGGGTAATCAATAATTCAGTAACAAAATTTTTAGTACATATCTCAGGTTACATTATCAAAGATTCCTTCACTATTTCCCTTAACATTTAATATAACATACTTAAACTAGTAAATTTCTAACCATAACAAGCTCAGTTAAAGCATTTATCAATCTATTTTTACTGTCCTGTTTTCATATCCTGTTTTTAAATGTTACCTAATTCTTAGTTTTTAGTTACAGTATTCCAATTTAACCTTTAACATCCATAATAACATCCATAACCCAAATTTCCTTTCACTACACAAGAGTTATAATATCTAGAATATACATAGTACTTACATAAATATATTCTGATTTTGTTTCATAAACATTTTCTATTTCTCATCCTAGTACATCACACCTAACTAGTAGGGTAACCTTTAGGATCTCTCTAATACATCATTTTTTAAACCTAACTCTAGCTTTCTTTTTCTGCCAACCAGGTTTCCATACCAATGCTTTTAAGTTGTCAGATAGGTCTCCCTTCATTCTGGCACATGTTACTTGAATCAAAGTAGACTATCTAGTCATCAAATTTTAAAAAAAACCTGGTCTATTTATAATCATTAAATTGTTGCCCTGATAGTTCAAATCTCAATATTTGCTCTGGTATCTTTATGTTCAGTTCGGTCTGGTCTTTTTCTTCCTCTGGTTTCTTCTGGTTTAAGTAGAAAGTCATATCCAATTTTATAGTTGTTATTTGGTTAATCTAGGTTTTCAGTAAGCCGTCCTTGTTGATCTTTAACATCCTCTGTTTTGGTATTACTTTCTTCCACTTCTGTTACTTTTTGAGTTGTAGGTTCTTTAGTTGCAATCAGGATTTGGTTATTAGAGTTTTCAATATATTGTTGTTGTTTCTTAAGGTCCTCTGCCTTAGTGTTGATTTCTTCCACTTTTGTTGTTTTCTGAGTTGTAAGTTCTATAGTTGGAATCTGGGCTTCAGTTTGTAGTTTCAAGCTAGCATCTTTATCTTTCAGTCTGGAATTAATTATCTCAGTAGCTTCAAGGATTTTTTCAAGTATAGGCTTATAATCAATTGAAGTTTGTAGCTGGTCCCCCTCCATTTCTGGAATAATTATAGATAGTCCTTTAGTGGAGGCTAATTTTTTAAACAAAAGTCAGTGAATGTTCACCTCCACAGTTCTTAGAAGCCAATTGCACCTCCCAGCTGTTTCAGTTTTTTATCTTTAGATAATACCAAGGAGAGATCTCAGTTGTAAACAAGTCTCTTTGCCAGGGATATTCACAAGCTGGACCACAAGTTGTCCCCAATAGTATTTAAATTCCTTTTCAGAAAGGCTAGGCTTTTCTCCAATTTAGGTTCTTCTTCATCTTTTTTTCTTTTTTATCAAGTAAATAAAATAGCAGGTTCCCGTGAAAGTAGGAACTTTTTGGGTTGCCAAATATGAGAAGAATGTCAGTCCAATTACTTAATTGCATTTTTCATGGTTTATTACCCCTATGTGATCAAACACCATCATTTTAGAGGATGGGAAAGAAAACATTCCCTTCCCTCTCTCCTCACAGGGGGAAGCCGTTTTTAACAGGAAAAAAATATTTAGGATAGAGAGAAGGCAGATCACACCCAGTTCCTCCACGGTGCTTTCAAGTACTTAGCTGTAAGTTTGGCCTCGGCTGCAAACAGCATTAATGATGGGCCATGAGAGTGGCCAATCTTTTCTCTGTCGGTCCGAAGAGCTGCTCCGGATCAAATGGAAGGGCTGCCGCCCTGCCGCAATCAATTGGAAGTTGCTCTTCCCTGCTCATCACTCCTCCAAGGTGACTTTCAACCCCTTTCTGGGTCCCCCGGCAAGAGAAAACCAGATGGCGGGAGGAGCAATCACGCCGAACGTCCGCCAGTGCCGCGATCCAGAACCAGAAGCCAACCCTCCATTGTTAAAAGGTTGCCATCCTCAACATAAGATTGTCATTAGGGGGTTACTTTCAGTTCAGGCTTCCTGAACCTCAGTCACCACTGTTATGCCAGGCACCTCCTCATTACATGACAAATGAGGTTAAAATGTTGAAAGTGCAAAGAAAATACAAAGAAACATGATAGCAGAGAAGGGAGTATCAAATAGGTTTGAAGAAAGCCTGGTGGCTGGTGAAGTGGAGCTGGGGAAAAACAAAAGCTGCACTATAGCCAGAAAAGGAGAATGAATCCTATATTTTTATTTCCAAATGTCTTTTAAACTACAAAGAGCAGCTACTGAGAGAAAAGTATACTGTACCTATTATTCTTCGAGACTAGCCATACTGTCTGTCTACCTGCTGGTCCCCCATATTTTTTATTCATTTACAATCAAATAGTGTAGAAATATCTCCACTGCTCCTATCACAAGAAACTGATCTTGAAAAAGATGCCCCTGTTTTTCAACTGCTTAGGAAGCCAAGGGATTAGTAAAGGATGTTTTTTGCTCTGGATAGGAGAGCAGAGAGAATTAGAAGTTTTCTTCAAAAGCAGCTCTTTGTATGTAGGTCAAATCACTTGACTCCACTTAAGCAGTATTCATCCCATGGGCCAGACCACAGACTGGGGCCAATTATAGGGAACAAGTGATTCCCTTGAAACAAAAGATTCGCTGGCTACTGATCTATTCCTGGGCCCAGTTCAGTGTGTTGACTGTGATCAATATAAAGCCCTATACATCTTGGAACTGGATTTGGTTTAGACAGTGGAAAAAATCTTTGTGCCTATCCTACTGCTCTTGGAGAAAAACTGTCCCCAATTGACAGCTTCACAATTCACTTGTCTTAGGTTTTATTGCAAAGTTACATTAGCAAATATTAGACAATTTAATTATCATATAGTACGGTCCTACAGCTGGAAAATAATTGCAGAATCTTCAGTTTTAAAGATGCTTATTTACTTCCGTTTCTACCCCAAAAGAAGCATCAGGCACCACAGCAGCATCAGTGAAGAGAGTTTTCAGGCTTAATCCCTTATTCATCAAGAACTGGATTAAGTAAAATCTGCTACAGGAAAAGTTTGCGCTCTCTCTCTCTCTCTCTCTCTCTCTCTCTCTCTCTCTCTCTCTCTCTCTCTCTCTCTCTCTCTTTCTCTCTCTCTCTCTCTCTCTCTCTCTCTCTCTCTCTCTCTCACACACACACACACACACACACACACACAGACTTCATTATTGACCACCTCCAGATTTTTTTATGTTGTTTTTGCCATATGGGCTCAGGACAGGAGAAGCAAGCTAGCTTGAAATGCAAATGGAAAGGCTTGGCCTGCTGCATGGCTCTCTGTAGCAATCTTTGTGGTACAGCTCTTTCTTTCCTGGTATCATGTCACTCAGAGCAAACTAAGGGAAAAAATGGCAATGGAGAAAAATTACCAGCAACTAAATAAAGCAGAATTTAAAAATGGTCAAGAAGAGCTGGGCAGATCCCAGCCCTGGCCACATCATCACCATGATTATGACACAAATGTTGTATATGGCAAAGCTTGAATCGGTAGAAAATATTAAATATATTTCCACTTTGGCTGCAAAAATCAGAGCAAGATAGTCTCCTGTGTTTGTTTTTTTTTAATCTGATGATTCTGCTACTTTATGTATTGAATTTCTATTATTATTTGTGTTTAAGTTTTTTAATGAATTTAAATGTTTTATTATAACATTATAATATATAATAGATTAAAACATTGTGTGTGTGTGCACACGCACGTGCGCATTATTATAATACTATAGGGCAGGGGTGTCAAACTCAATTTCATTGAGGGCCGCATCAGCATTGTGGTTGCCCTCAGGGTGTGGCCTGGGTGGGCGTGGCCTACTGGGTGGGCATGGCTAAAGTGCATATGGCCTACTGGGTGGGCATGGCCAGCTCTACATCATTCGCATCAAGGGTGCCTATGGGGGCCTGGGCAGGAGTGGGACAGATCTGAGGGTCTCTGGCAGGAGGAGGGTCTCTGGGCCAGGGCCAAGGCAGTGGGGGCCGTTCCCTCACTGTTTCCAGGATGGCTTCACGGGCCGCATGAAACCACTTCACGGGCTGGATCTGGCCCCCGGGCCTTGTGTTTGACATGTCTGCTATAGGGCATTGCATGCCAAGACAACTGGACACAGGGACAGTTTTTTCTCTCACCCTGCTGAACACCTAATTCTCACAGTACTGTCTTATGTCTGAGTATATTTACCCATGTTTTATGGCTGTATTATTATTATCTGTTCTATTGTCGTTACTACCCCCTCATATTGGTATCATTATTATGATTATTATTACTCTATTGCTTTGCATGTGCACTAAAGGCTTTTGCACTGGAGACAAATTGCTTATGGGTCTAATCAAATTATTCTGTTCTGTTCTGTTCTGTGCCCTGACAAGATGGGCTATTATTTTTTTATTTTTTTAAAAGGCTACCTAGTATGCTGGCCTCTTGTTGCTAGGTGGTAAAAAAGGCTGTCTTCTAGATATCTGTGAAAAAAATCTTTGTTAAATAATGTACTGTATGTTCAGAGAGTTTTGAATGAAATAGAATCACCATTTGTATTAGTCTTGATCTTTGATAAGACAAATGCATTAAAACCACTGCTTATCAGGAATAATGCCTTATTTTTGTAGCTGTCTCAGAGGTTTTCAGGGTGCTACTTTAACACTAACTAAAATGGAAATGTGTTCATTCTTCAAATTAAACACCATTTGCTATGTTCCCAGAGGTTAGACAAGAGCAATGTATCATGCATGAATACAAGCATATGAATGCCTATGGACTTAAATTTAGCAAGCATCCACTTTCCACCCTTCTATATGAGTGCTTATAACAAGTAGTAAACACTTTGAAGTGTGTTTCAGCATGAACAAGCAGCAGACTAAGACTTCTGGCATGTGAATATATCACATGTATGCAGGATTGTCACCATTTTTAACTGTGACATTTTGGAGAGCATAATCTGGTGATCTGAATTGTCCAGTCCTGGATACCTCATGATGCACACTGGAATATGGTTAGAGCTGGTAACTAAAAAGGCAGAGTGAAGAGCTAATAATATTTAACCTTGGAAATTAATACAAAAAGGAGATATAATGGAGATTTTAAAACTGCTGTGGGACTGCTAGATTTCTTCTCTGTGGGTTCAGAGAGCAAGACTAGGAAATTATGGGGAAACATTTTGACAAAAACAAACCAATGAAGAAAAACCAAAAAAGACACCACCACCCCAAATTAAGTTTTTGAATGTACAGGAAAGGAACATGGCCTTGGAAATGCAAGTCTGCATACATCACATCCTTTCTCCATCATGCAATTTATTGTTAATTTGAAAGTAAGAAATTCAGTTCCACCATTTGTAGGATAAAGTTTCTTTCAACTAAAAACATGCAGTCTGGTAGTAAATTTTGCCTACAAAGCACTTTTAGCTTCAGAAGAATGCTATTGATATAGTCCACTTTGGACTTTTCTATTTATTTTTCTTGCTTCCTCATTCTGATGAAGAAAACAACAGCTGAAGGAAGAAAAGGCCACAGAAAACAGATGATTCAAGTTGTTTCTTGCAGAAAAGAATGATGAAAGCAAGATATGAATAGAATAGAGCTGGAAGCGGCCTTGGAGGTCTTCTAGTCCAGCCCCCTGCTCAAGGCTATGGCAGAACTAGAAAAAAAAATTGCAAAGCATTTCCATATTTTGTTCTCAAGTTGAAGTGTGTTTTTTTTAAAAAAATGGATTTGTAAAAATAAACAAGCAAGTGTTGAGATTTCATCCCATTTTGGTTACAGTACTTCATGTCCAAGGAATGAATAGCCATAAACACAGAACAATTAATAGCAATAGATTTATATACTGCTTCACAGTGCTTTATAACCCTCTCTAGGTGGTTTACAGAGTCAGCATATTGCCCCCAAAAATCTGGGTCCTCATTTTACTGACCTCTGAAGGATGGAAGGTTGTCAACTTTGAGCCACTCAGAATCAAACTCCTGGAGTGAACAGTGAATTAGCCTGCAGTACTGCGATCAGAAGGTCGGCAGTTTGGCGGGTCGAATCCCGAGTGCCGCGTAGCAGAGTGAGCGCCTGTTACTCGTCCCAGCTTCTGCCAACCTAGCAGTTCGAAAGCATGTAAAAATGCAAGTAGAAAAATAGGGACCACTACAGTGGGAAGGTAACAGCATTCCGTGCACCTTTGGCGTCTAGTCATGCCGGCCACACGACCACGGAGACATCCTCAGACAAGCGCTGGCTCTTCGGCTTTGAAACGGAGATGAGCACCGTCCCCTAGAGTTGGAAACGACTAGCACGCATGTGCGGGTGAACCTTTACCTTTACTGCGTTCTAGCCACTGCACCACCACGGCTCTCTACCACAGCACATATCATAACGCTGCAGTCCAGTATCTATGTTAATCCTTCCTATGGAATTCAGCCTTTTACTTCTGACCCAGGTCATCTACAGGACAAATGGTGATACCTATTTAATACATTCCATGTGACCAACAACCATATGGTCAACAGTATGTTTCTTCTATTGGCCATTCTGTGGATTCTAAAAACAAACAACAACAACATCAAAAAGATTCCATTCAATCTGAAAAATGAATGATCAGGAAGTAAACAAGAAATGATAACATCCCCAGTTGAACATTACTAGCACCCAAAATATATTCAGAATTGAGACATCAAAAAAAAACCACATTTGCAGGTTCTCTCAGACATTATAACAGACAGAATCTGTTGTCATGATCCTATTCCTTCTTAATTACCCCTTCTATCCAACTCCAAGGAGGCTTGGTGGAGCAGTGGGCTAATGCCTCAAGTAACACCAGCTGCCTGCAATTAGTGCAGGTTCGAGTCCCACCAGGCTCAAGGTTGACTCAGCCTTCCATCCTTCCGAGGTAGGTAAAATGAGGACCCAGATTGTTGGGGGCAATTAAGCTGACTTTGTAATAATGCCGCTTGGGGACTGTGTGAAAGCCCTAATAAGCAGGCATATACATAGTATGAAGGCTACTGCTAAGCTTGTAAGCCGCCCTGAGTCTTTGGAGAAGGGCGGGATATAAATGGAATTAAAATAAAAAAAATAAAAAACTCTTTTTTATCCCCTTCTTTTCTTCTCCCAAGCCCATTTTTCATTTAGAGATAAATGTAGATTATACTTTCTGTGTCCTTTGCACTTTTCTTCTTAGAAGATCATTCTGAAATGTATACTGAAATTCTGCAGTTTTTCAGATATCCTTGCTTTTAGGAACTTCAAGTATAAATTGTATGCATATGAGGCTGTACAGTAGTGGCCAAAATTGTGGAAACCTTTTGGGGAAAGTGTACAGTAGAAATGCCACCTTTGATTAAGTTTCTACCATTTTTACTTCTAATTTCTTTATAACTCTAGCGTTGTTCACTTAATAATACTATTTTACTTCGCTTTCTGGGCAATCAGTCAACTCTTTGCACCATTATTTTAATTTTATTATGTTTTACAAGCTCAATAAATGAAAGGAAAAAAACCCAACCAACTTGCAAGAGATCACATAACACACTGACAATAGCCTCCTCTCAGCTTCAATATACCAGTAACTGAATCCTACTGTGATCTGATTGGCTCATTGACAAAACAAGATGACTCCTGATTGGCTCTCTAAACACTCATGCTCATTGGCTACAATCAGATGAAGGAAAGCTACCTGATATCAACCTAAGCAAGTTGTGCTTCCTTTTTATGGTTATTTGGCTATAACTTTTCATAGAATACAGTACAGATAATTGAACAAACTATGTTGCATTACATTTCTGATTAAATTATCTTTCCATTGATATATAATTTTATGGTACTACTCCAAAAAAAGTGGTGTTATTAGCCATCAAATCTCAAAAATACACTTTTCCCAAAAGGTTTCCACAATTTTGGCCACAACTGTATATCGAAAAGCAGGACATTATTTTTTATTTCAACTAAAAATAAAAGATGTATTTTATTTCAATTAGACACACATCCCCAGACTTCAAAGCATATTTGCAGCACACTTTATACATCCACTTGCAAGTATTTTATTTCCCGATGGAAAATAAATTACACAAAAAGAGTGGCTTCCAGGTGAAGACTGGTGGCAGGTGAGACGTCCCTGCAAGCAGTTCTATGAGTGGAAACATCACCATGGTGGAATCACCAACCATGAGTCAGATTCTGGATGCTAAAAATGTCTCTGGAGATAAGCTGAGTGGCTTGAGTACCAAGAGATTTGCAATGCTTTTAAATCTCTGTTCATTTGACTGGAGAAAAGCCTTACTTTCTTAAATACCTTTAGACTTAATGACTCTACAAGCTAAGAGAGATACTCTGAAGAGCATTGAAGATCAAAGATTCTCAGTGAAAGCCTTCCTTTTGAAATTAAGAAGAGGGAACCCCTCTCCCCACTATTTTGAAGGGTTTAAATTTAAAAGCAAAATGTTTAACAAAATTGTGATCAAAGAAAGATTTAAATGGATAAAGGGGACAGTGGTTTAAAAAACAGAATATTTTTTTCTGACAAAAGTGCCTTTGAAAATAGCAAGATTAATTAGATTCATGGGAATGATGATTGTTTATTATTAAGGACAGTAGATAATTGGTGGATTTTACAAAACAAGAAGATAAGAATAATATGAGCTAAACTGAGTATGAATAAAGACAGAAAAAAGCAATACAGAACAAAATAAAGGAGAAATCTGCCTTCTATTTTCACCAAAGTAATCGACATGCTTTCACTTTCTCACAATGGCAATCTCAAGGAAAACTGCTAAATTAGGAGAAAAATGCAGTGACTACTTTATGCATAAGGGCATTTCACTAAATTTATTGCAGAAAATATTTGAAAAATTTGGCAAAAAGATTACTGCAATAGTTAATAAGGAAATGGAAGAGGGATAACTTGGAAGAAATGTTTTTGCATTTCAACAACAAATATTCAGACTGAACCTTACAGAAAGAAATACATTTTTTGAAAAATATAAAGAACTAGAGGAAATACAAATGGAAGACACAATGACAGATAAGACCAAACAACTGCCACAATACAAGATACTGAAGAGGATTCCACATTAACATTCCATTAACTCTTCCAAAATCTTGGCCTAACTAAGGATTATATATGCTTAAATGTGGAATATTAAAGTAAATAAATAATAGTAATTTTTTCAAAACAGAAAAAAATAATTATTTCAAAAAATTAAAACATGATGTCAGGGGAAAAAAGATGTAAAATATTTAACTCACAAAAATCTGGGAGAGAAATTTATTTCAGCAAAATTTTAAAAAATGGACTTGTTTTGTGCAGCTAGTCCACAAAATACAACAGTTCATTTAGTGACCATTCGAAGTTATAACAATGTGACCATTTTTTCAACTTATGACTATTACAACATTCCCATGGTCGCATGATCAAAATTCAGATGTTTGGCAACATGGGGCTGCCCTTGAGGACCACTCGGAGGCTCCAACTGGTACAGAATGCAGCCGCGAGAGTTGTGTTGGGAGTCTCCCGATACTCCCATGTTACACCTCTGCTCCGTGAGCTGCATTGGCTCCCAGTTGTCTTCCGAGTGAGATTCAAGGTACTGGTAATGGTGTTCAAGGCCCTACATGGCATGGGTCCGGAGTACCTCAGGGATCACTTGCTGCTGGCATCAACTTCCCTCCGCCCTGTGCGTTCCCACAGAGAGGGCCTCCTCCGGGTGCCACCGGTCAGAGAATGTCATCTGGTGGCCCCCAGGGGGAGGTCCTTCTCTGTGGGCACCCCGGATTTATGGAATCGGTTGCTAGTCGAGCTCCGGATGGCGCCCGACCTTTGCTCCTTCCGACGCGATCTGAAGACTCACTTGTTCGAACAAGCCGGCCTGGCCTGATGGGGGATGGGTTGGGATTTTACTGTTGTTTTTAATATATCTATTTATTGTTTTAGCTTGGGCATTGTGTTTAATACTTTTTTAACTTTTGTATCTTTGTATTTTTATATGTTTGCCCTGTTCACCGCCCTGAGTCCTTCGGGAGAAGGGCGGTATACAAATAAAATTATTATTATTATTATTAACTTACTCATATTTGATGATAGTTCTAATGTCGCTCTTTTTGATCTGACAAGAAAAGTCAATGGGGAAGCCAGATTCACTTAACAATTGTGTTACTAACTTAACAGCTGCAGTGATTCACTTAACAACTTTGGCACGAAAGGTCTTAAAAGGGAGCAAAACTCATTTAACATCATAAATTTTGGGCTCAGTTGTGGTCGTAAGTCAAGGACTGCCTACATATAAATTCCTAACCACATCCCAAACCTATACTGATTGATGATTATGATATGATTATACAGTAGAGACATTACCCAAGACATTTTCATATCAAAGTGTTTTGGAGAATCAGCTTTTACAAATTTTACATTAAAAATGGATATTATTCTACATTCCTGATAGGTGGAAAGAGGCTAATACAGAGGGACAACATTTAACTTTTGACTAATATCTTTACTGAATAATGTCTACGAACTGCTTACCATAGTTTTGGCTGAAAAGTTGAACATAATTTTATAGAATGTTATTCATGAAGTGAAGTACTAATACCACTTTACAATGCCTTGGTAAGGCCACACCTGGAATACTGCATCCAGTTTTGGTCACCACGATGTAAAAAAGATGTCGAGACTCTAGAAAGAGTACAGAGAAGAGCAACAAAGATGATTGGGGGACTGGAGGCTAAAACATATAGGGAACGGTTGCTGGAATTGGATATGTGTAGTTTAATGAAGAGAAGGGTGAGGGGTGACATGATAGCAGTGTTCCAATATCTCAGGGGCTGCCACAAAGAAGAGGCAGCCAAGCTATTCTCCAAAGCACCTGAAAGCAGGACAAGAAGCAATGGATGGAAACTAGTCAAGGAGAGAAGCAACCTAGAACTAAGGAGAAACTTCCTGACAGTTAGAACAACTAACCAGTGGAACAACCTGCCTCCAGAAGCTGTGAATGCTCCAACACTGGAAGTTTTTAAGAAGAGATTGGCCAGCCATTTGTCTGAAATGGTATAGGGTTTCCTGCCTGAGCAGGGGGTTGGACTAGATGACCTCCAAGGTCCCTTCCAACTTCTTCTTCTTCTTCTTCTTCTTCTTATTATTATTATTATTATTATTATTATTATTATTATTATTATTATTATTATTATTATTATTATTGTCAATGCTTGTTTTTACCTAAAAGACAACTACAAAATAATATTAGAAATGTTTTGAATATTGTGGAATATTAGAGCAACATAATACAAAAACCCCAATCTGCATTGATATTCCTATATGCAGAGAAAGACTGACAATTTGAATTGGAGTTTTCTATTTATAGCTCATATGAATATTTAATATTTTTATTAAATGAGCAAAATTGATTTATATTTCTTAGAAAACACAAATAATTATTAATGGAGAATTACCAAAACCATTTGAAATTCAAAAAGGGGTAAGATATAAGGATTTCTACTGCCTTCACTTTTGTTTATTTTGAAATACGAAATAGAGGTGAGACAAGATGGGAAAATTTTGGGAGTTAAGGTTTAAAAGCTGATAAATTATGTTTGTGGATGATTCGTATTCAGGTTAGGGTTGGGGCAGTAGAAATAATAATGGAAAAATGATAGGACTTTGATACGTTAGCAAGTTTTAAAGTTAAAGATCAAATAGAACTGATGGAGAAAGCTGGTTTAAAGATTAAGAAATAATAAAATTCTTGGATATTACTATGATAAACATGAATTGTATGTTATTTGAAAATTATGTTAAGGCATGGAATGAAATTAAGAACAAATTAAGATGGGAGAAATTAAAATTGTTAAGGTAGGGTGAATCTCTATGAAAAAATGAATATTTTGCTAAAAATGATGTTTTTGTTTCAGACAATATCTGTTTTGACAACTGACATGTCATTTAAACAGTGGCAAAAAGATATATCTAAATTTATATGTCAAGGGGGAAAATGAGATAAATACAAAGTGCTACAAGATGCAGATGAAAGTTTGGGTTTACCAGATTTAAAATTGTATATCTCAAATTGTTGTTTGGTCTTGATAAAAGCATGGGTGTTACCGAGAAACAAGTGACTTTTAGAGTTAGAAGATCATGATCTGAGGTTTGGATGGCATGGATACATATGCTATAATAAAATTAAGATTAATGTGCATTTTAAAAATGCCAAAATGTCATATTGAGAATATGAAGTAGATATAAACCCAGGTTGTGCCCAAAAATGCCATTATGGGTCTCGATCTCAAGAAATATATCATAGAAGAGAACAGCAGACAAAGACAGGTGGTTGATGTATTGTGAATTATTGAAAAATCATCAAGAAGAATTAAAATTTAATCAAGGGAGCAATTAATAGTAGAAGGATAAATAATACAGTAACAAATTACTTACATGCTTATCATTCCTTTTGGAAAGAACAGGCCACAGGGGGATCCCAACCATATATTTCCTCCTGTGCTCAAATGTACATATTGTACATAGAAGTGCTAAGTTTAGAACTAAGGCAGTCAGCCTACTAACCCAATACACTGAACAAATTGAGGTAACTTGTAAGGTATTATATTTTGTTTTTTGATAAGATCTCAAGACTAATCAATCAATAAACTACTAATAATAATACAGCAACAGTACAAATGGAACTGTTTTTCCATTAACAGGGAAAGGGACAAAAGATTTATGGTATGCAGCAAAGCAAGATAGATTTTGAAATACAGTTGTGCACTGTTGATGAAAATGTAAATGCTGAAATGTATAAGGTTTTTAGAAATTTAAAGCAGAGGAAGAACAAATTAAAGAATGTATGATAAAGTGGGCTAATTTACAGAAAGTTACACTGAAATTTACAATGTCTTGTGATCAGTTTCCACACCACAACATTCAAAAGAAGATACACAGCATCTCCAACTAATACCATCCTTGCCATCATGAACCATTTTTCATTGATTTGAGGAAAGCTGCCTACTTATTGCTGTAAGCGGGAATTCAATTTGTTCTTTTTTAATATTAGCAGCAGCTAAAGCCTAGACTACATGTTGTTCTTAATGAAATCCCTAAAATGCCACTCCTCTTTCCCCCCTCCTTTTGAAATAAGTGACATTCCCATAGCAATGGTTGGTTAATGTACCAGATAGGAGTGATCATGCCAACAAATCAACTATATCACGCATTTCTCAGGTTGACTGAAATTGCCTCATGGTTTTAAAACCTGTAATTAAAAACAAAACAAAACAGCCCATAAACCCTATAAACAAACTGGGAAAGGTAGTTCTGATTTCTTCTGAAACACAGCTTGCAATGTAATGAAATTTCAGAACAGGAACCAAATCTGTTCATAAAGCAGCACCAGGAGCAGGAGTAATTTACCAGAATTGGGGTTTACTCTTCAAGTAATGGCTAAAGAAGGAATGAGTAGCTCAGGATCTAGTAACTACATATACAGTAGTCATCAAGGTACAGTTGTGATTCCCAAGAAAGGCAGCAGAAATCTCCAGAGTCCAAAGGTCCATTCATTCTGTATCCTAAACTGTTTTGAGGTACAATTTCACTTATTTAGATCCCACCCTTATTGTTTTCATAAATAAGGAAGCAAACTTACCCAATACTCCTTACTCCTATTTTCCCCACAACAACCATCCTGTTGGGCTGAGAGAGAGTCACGCAGCTAGCATGCATGCCTAAAGCAGGTCTAGAACTCATAGTTTCCTCATTTCTAGGCCAGGGTCTTAACTCCTAGACCAGGGGTAGGCAACCTTGGCTCTTAGGCCAGGGTCTTAACTCCTAGACCAGGGGTAGGCAACCTTGGCTCTTTTATAACTTGTGGACTTCAACTCCCAGAATTCCTGCGCCAGCTGACTCAGAAATTCTGGGAGTTGAAGTCCACGAGTCATAAAAGAGCCAAGGTTGCCTACCCCTGTCCTAGACCAAACTGGCCTAGTCCAATATGGCCTGGATAAAAAAAAATTGAAGCCTCAATGTTTCAAAATGTGTGATGATGTCACCATCACCACTTGCTAGCACAGAGATCTATTAACAGATCTCTCCACATTTTAATTTTATACCTCCAGTATTTCATCGGTTATTCTTGAGCATTAATGTATATGCCTGAGAAGAATTATACCTCCCATTTCAATGGACTAGTAATCAGTGGTTTACTCATCACCATCAAAAGTCAAAAATACTACCATATGACAGCAGGAACTAAAAATGAAAGCAAGCAGATGGTGCATATGACTGACGGACTAAGCAAAACACACATCAAATGACAAATCAAATGCATAAATTTTGCATATTACATTGCATTTATACTAGTCAGAGAAGATTAGCTTCCCTTAAAAATATTTTTGCAGTAAAGGAATACAAAGATACAGTAATAAAGAATAAATTCCCAAGCTAGTTTGTGAAGACCCTTAACAAATATGCCAAAGGTATTTATTCATTGTTTCTAGAAGAACTAGCAAAACTGTATTTTATCAGAAAAGATTGAAGATATAATACTGAATAAATTTCTATGTTCTAGTAGCAAATTCAATAGAGTTTAAGGAGGTTACTCCCTGATGAACTAGTATAGGATTGCTGTTTACATTTGAGAGCTCAAGCATATACAGATTATTAGGAAAATTAGGATTATTATTCTGTTGTGAAACAAGGGCTGATAAAGTTATATCTAATAGGCAAACCTGCTTTCTAATCAAAGTACACAGAGAACAGATTACTGAACTAATGGAGTTTGTTCCTCTCATCGCATCATACAGTATGGAATTGGGCTTGTCGGAGGAAATTTCACCTAGCAACTCAAGCATGTCTTTTTATTGGAAAGTAAGGCTCATTTACATTTCTACACATATGAACATTTTCCCAAGTTCTCTTTTTTCTTTTCTTTCTCCTCATTTCCCTAATTTTAAAATTAAAAAGAGGCAGCTACATCACACAGAATGTGTTTTCATTTTGTTGGTTCTTCTTTCACTTATACCAGTTTAAGGACCAACAGACATTTTTCATGGTTTAAAATGTTCCATCCATGCCATAAGCACTCATCTAATCATACTGGCATGTACAAATCAGTTGTACATGTGCAAATGTGAAGGTGGGTTATTTTGAAGGAAACATGATCAGGTCGTCAGGATGGATATTTGCTAGTTACCTTCATGCATTGCCATTTTGGCAAGAAGTAATAGAAGTCCCCGCTTCATGGATTACTGCCTTGTCGTGGCGAAGGGGCTTGCGTAATTCAATGAAGCTATGAACTATGCCGTGCAGGGCCACCCAAGATGGACAACTCATAGCAGAGAATTCTGACAAAACGTGATCCACTGGAGAAGGAAATGGCAACCCACTCCAGTATCTTTGCCATGAAAACCCCATGGACAGTACCAAAATGACCTCCTGGAGGAACGTTGTCCATGGGGTCACGATGGGTCGGACACGACTTCGCAACTAACAACAACAACAATAGAAGTCCAGTGGCATCTGGAAGACTGCAAATCTCTCATCTATGCAGTATTATGAAATAGCAGATCACAAGTAAGATTAGTATACTGTTCTTAAATCTTTTTTTATTATAAATGAACCTGATTAGCAACACGTTTTGTAATGAATTATTATAGAATTAGACTTGGAAGGAACTGAGAGCTCATCAGGTCCAATCCTCTGTAGCATGTAGGATTCACCATACCATCCCTGATAGATTATTGAATGTTTGTTTAAAAACTCAGTCAAGGGGAAGCAATCACTCCATGCAGTGATTTATTCCACTGATTGATGGCTCTGATTGTCAAGGAGTTGTTGTTTTTTCATGTTTAATATGTAGCTATATCTGTTTGCCAGTCTGGTCTAGTGTTAGGCATCAGGCTAGTAACTGGGAGACTATGAATTCTAGTCACACCTTTGGCACAAAACCAGGCCTAGGAAGGAGACAGTGGCAAATACTTCCAAAAGCTTGCCAAGAAAACTGCAGGCAATCTCCAAGAGTCAACTCTGACTTGAAAGTTCACACACCCACATCGGTGAAGTTTCATTCTATTACTTCTAGTCTTATCTTCTGAAGCAAGTGAGAATAAGTGCAAACTCTTGATAATGTGACAGCCCTTCAGATATTTCAGAACAGCTATCATATCCCCTCTCAACCTTTTCTGCAAACTAAGTAAAGAAAGCCTGAGTAAAGAAATCCTGCACCTTTAGTTTTCATTTTCTTCCTTTCCAAAAGTAATTAGGTGTTGCTGAAACATCAAACTTATGTTTCAGGGGTTGTTTTTTTTCCTACTTTCAAAATTTTTCAGATCTTACATTTCCTTCAGAGGTTTGGGGGTTTTTTTAAATCCTTTGTCCACTCTTTGCATTTTTTTAAAGGCTTATGTTCTTTTTTTCTTCTTTGGTTTCATTATCCTCGCCATCAATATATTTCTATTGTATCTCACCATGTATCTCACATGGTGAATTTTGCTTGAATTTTGAGAAGAAGGAGACTATTTGAATTATCTGTTGCAAGGTAAAGGTAAAGGTTCCCCCACAGATGCGTGCTAGTCATTTCTGACTCTAGGGGCCGGTGCTCATCTCTGTTTCAAAGCCGAAGAGCCAGCGTTTGTTTGAGGACATCTTCTGTGGTCATGTGGCTGGCATGACTAGACGCCAAAGGCACACGGAACGCTGTTACCTTCCCACCATAGTGGTCCCTATTTTTCTACTTGCATTTCTACGTGCTTTCAAACTGCTAGGTTGGCAGAAGCTGGGACGAGTAACAGGCGCTCACTCTGTTACGCGGCACTCGGGATTTGACCCACTAAACTGTCGACCTTCTGATCGACAAGCTCAGCATCCTAACCCACTGAGCCAACTGTATATATGGAGGTGGAGAGACACTCTTTGAATACAGAATCATTTCTGGATAAGGGCATTTTAAAAAAAACTGGAAGAGAAATCCCAAAAGAACTTGCTTTCCCTGATAGGAGATACAAATAAATCAGATGAAGCAAGATTCACTTCAACCACTTGTTGACTATGGGAAAATATGATACATTTAAAAGAAAATGCTAGCTTTCCCCTCTTGGCCCTGGTGATTCTCTCTTTGTCTTTGGCTGTGGCTAAGAACTGAGTGGGATAAATCTATTGACTCCATTATATTCTTTACACCAGCCCAGCTAAATTGGTCGTCTGTCCTTTTGTCTCAACATAAAATTACTCTGTGACAAGAAGATGCTGTGATGACAGAAAAATGTATTAAAACTCACTGGTTTTGGCATCTAGACAAAGCAGCAACCTTTAACTTTGCTATTGGCTACATTCCACATGACACCAGACCATGGTAAAATTTAGAAGCATGAGTAAAGAAGACCGACATAATTCAGTGTAGCATTATTAACTTCACAGAACCAAAGAAATAACTACTCTCTCTGTGTGAGTCTGTGTGTGTATGTCAAATCTGAAAACCTGGGCTTGCAGATTGCAGCAAGGATAGGAAAAGCACATGAAACTTCCTCTTTGATCAGAAATTCCCTCTTACCACACACTTCTGTCTGCCTTTCCCTTCTCCCTCTAGACAATTGGCCACTGTTTCACATCCCTACCCATGCATTTATTTATGCTTAATTAATGGAAAATTTCAACTTTTATTAAATGAGAGAGGTTTAGTATTGAGTCACCAATGTATTAAATACCACAACAATTACTTTGCCTTCTGTCCTTTGCAGAAGTGCAAAATGTGAAACAAGATCAAATGAAAACAGTTGTCCAAATTGTTGAAGACCTGGAAGAACCATAAAGTGGAAGGGCAGATAAGGCACCTCTCTCTCCCCACCCCCACCAAAGAGTCAAATGAAGAATGATTCTACAAGAAATTAAGCTCATTTCTCAAATTGTTCAAATCCATAAATTGCAGCACATTAATCTGCAGCCTGAAAACAGTGATGGACTGGATAACATTATATACATATTTCTGGGTGGTAGAAAAGTTCAACTAGAATTGGATATCCAGACAATTGCCCTTCTTGGGGATAAGGAAGAGTGCTTTTGTACCAATTCTTCCTGAATGACAAATAGCAACAACTACGGAGTCTTTCCCCCAAAAAAACCTGTCTTAGACTCTTTGGGGGAAGGGGGAATACAATTTCCCTCCAACTGTTTTTACTCTGAATGACTCTTTTTCTTCTATCTAGTCTTAATTTTATAAACTCAAGGACACTTAAAAAAAGACTTCAGAACATGAAAATACGAACCTATTTTGATACAAAGGATTTGTTTTTGGGATCATAAAGAGAGGGATGTCTAAATCAGAAAATTCATTTCCTCTGCTGTCCCAGATTGTATAAGGCAGTCCTACTTGCTTGACACCTTGTAGAATCTGGATACATTAGATTACAAACCATTGTCCTGGTCCACATTGCTAGGGACTATGGATTTTAGCTCAAATTTAAAAAGAATACTTTTTGAAATTTGTCTGGAAACAAACTGATAAGCAATGGAACAGATTGCACAACAGTTTAGCAATTTTTATCTTGCTAGTGTAAGTTCCTAGTGGATAACATGCCACAAAAACTGCCTTAGCATTGATCTCCTGCTTCTTTGGTGGCTTAATGCCCAAATTGGATTAATAGTACAAATGCATTGGAAGCCAGCCTGTTCATAGACGAGGTTATCTGCTGCAGATACTAATACTGTACATATGCAGGTTCTTTTTATCCGTTTGCTTTGTCAATAAAGCTGCCCTTTGTTGACATTAATTGTCATAAGGAAATCTCAGTGAATAAGTTTAGAACAGTTTGCTCATTATCTTGGCTCTTCTTACTTTGAGTCATATTAAGAAAAAAGAAGAGAAGCAATTGAGTTTGGAAGTACAGAACACATATCATGTTAACATAGTGTAAATAATAGACCACAAGGTTTACTTTATTGTCAGTTATCTGGTCAACACCTTGCTTTCAATGTAGAATATTTTTAATCAACAAAGATTCTAGAGAAGTGGATAATGGATACCTCAAACTGCATGGAAGTCTTTCAGTTGCACTGAAGTGGTACTGATCCACTTAAAGGAAATCTGCGATAGGCATTTTATCAATTCATTTATTCATTCATCAAATTTATATAGATATCCATCTCATGAAAAAGTTATTCTGGGCAGCATACAATAAAACTATGTAACAGTTAAGATGTAAAAACAATTATCTACAAATTTTTTGCAAAGACTAAGAGAGGACAGAAAATGTTAACAACAATGGAGCCATGTCAATACCTTTCTAGTCCCTGGAGCCCCCAGACCAGTTTTTGAGAGACTTCTGAGAACATCAGCTCCAGTAGCGCTCCGTGCCATCAGGATACTCGGTGACTACCATCCCTACCTAAAATCAACACACTCCCATTCATAACACAGGAATCCCTCTCCTGCCAGTCTCACTCATTGTTCCGGGATTCCAGGGTTCCATTAACCGCAACCTTACCATTCCTTTCCTCTGGCTCTCAGTTGAGTGAAGAATCAGTCTTTAGCGGGAAATCCATAGTCCACACACAAGATAGAGTAGATAGAGTACATGCCAAACTGATAAATGCTTACCGCACTCTTTCTCTTTGGACTAAAAATAAGAAAGCAAAATGGTCTTTGCAGGGAGATAGGGGCCCCTCTATGGTCAGCTCCTCCCTGCCCAGCCACTGTGAACACTCCCAGAATCCTTATGTCCTTGATAGACTTCCAGGTAAGAGTCCCAATGTCCTGAACAGTCTTCCAAATAGAGAGCTACCAAGGTGCTGCTTCCAGGAGCAACCACCAGAGTTGGTGTGTTCAGAGGTTCCCCAAAACTGCTGCACATTCTTTGTTGATGCATCCAATCTCCCAGTGGCCCACCAATAAACCAGTTAAAACTAAATCAATATTCCAGAAGTCCACTGTTAATTCCTAATGGATCTGACTGTTGTGTTTTCAACTCATATCAGCTACTGATGTTCAAGTTTTCAACACTGAATCCTCACACTTGTAGGAGACTCTGAACCAATACTCCACACTGCTGGTGTGAATCAGCCCTTTCAGAGGGGGCTAGGCACCTGGCAGCCCAGGACAAAATGGCCACGAAGGGGAGGGTAGAAACCAGTAGCCAGAGGGGACAGGTATTTTCTCTACATTTCACACTAGCTAATTGGATCCAAGACCTTGCAGTGACAAAATAAAGAAGCAGAACAGACTGCACAGTATTGCTTGTATCAGCAGCAGAAGGCAGGTGCAGGATGCCTTCAGAACAGACTGCAGGCAAGTTGAAATGTTTTTGTATGTTTCTGCATTTGAGAAATGGTACGTGGGCCATCACTGTGCTGGGACAAGCAAGATATGCAGATGAACACTTTGTATCCTAGGCCTTTATGTTTAGGCTGTGTTCCAACATCATACTTAACCTCATTACTGAACTGACTCACTTGCTGTGTTTGCATAATACGTTGACTCATAAACTAAATGGGTTAGATATAACACATCAAACCACAGAACAAAACAAAAACAAATCAAAGTTCACATTATCAAAGCTTCACTTGTTGTGTGAATGGACCTGATGAAGATGTTACAAGAAGACACTTTTGAGAGCCATTGCACTAGCTTGTTCCAGTTATCTTTAATTGAAAGATTGGTCACTGAAAGGACACCCAAATCATAGCAAATAGAAGACCAACAATTTGGGAAAGGAGGCAACATTTGAATCAAGTCCATTTTTGTGGAATAGCTTTTTGCATGGCTTGAGGACTAAGAGGGCCATAATCAAGCAATGCAGTCTGCCCTGACTCTGAGTCAGTTAAGTATGCAAGGAAAAAGAATGTTAATCACACCTCATTACCCAGCAAATTCAAAAGTGTGGGGAAATCAGCATGTATTTTAAAGAAATAAAATCACATTTTATACTAGCCTCCTAATCAGGTGGTCTGCAAATAAATTAAACTTGCAGCTCTCAGAATTCTTAACTTGGGCTAAATCCAGATCACGGTATTTACATGATATTGACTGAATCCATAAATCCTAGCTAGAGAATAGCTATAATCCTTACAGATTTTTGGAGCCTTAGAGCCCATACCAAGGGCTTTGTCACTCTGATTTACCTACAACCTATTGGATACAAAGGAATTTGAACAGTTTGAAAGGTGAGAACTGTTTGACCCACTGTTGATGTCAACACTGAATGCCCCAATGAAGTCTACTTTCAAAGCTCTTGAGATAATTATAAAACATGTGGTTTTTGCTAGATGTCCAAACACACACATGCATTGTCTCTGGGCATTATATCTTTACTGGTAATGGTGTTTAAGGCCCTACATGACATGGGTCTGGAGTACCTTAGGGAGCACCTGCTGCCGGCATCAACTTCCCTCCGCCCTGTGCGCTCCCACAGAGGGGGCCTCCTCAGGGTGCCACCGATCAGAGAATGTCAATTGGTGGGCCCCAGGGGGAGGTCCTTCTCTGTGGGTGCCCCGGAGCTATGGAATCGGTTGCTGGTTGAGCTCCGGATGCCGCCCGACCTTCGCTCCTTCCGTCGCGATCTGAAGACACTCTTATTTGAACAAGCCGGCCTGGCCTGATGGGGGATGGGTTGGGTTTTTATTCTCATTTTTACTATATGTATTTACTGTTTTTAGTTGGGCATATGTTTAATTTTCTTTTAACTTTTGTATTTTTGTATTTTTATATATCTGCCCTGTTCACCGCCCTGAGTCCTTCGGGAGAAGGGTGGTATATAAATAAAATTATTATTATTATTATTATTATTATTATTATTATTATTATTATTATTATTATTATTATTATTATTATTATTAAAATATTTCACACTCAACTGCAGAAGTCTTCTATACTATCTCCCTGATAAAAGCAAGTCAAAAGAAGCATTCTCATCTCAGACAGTTTATTAAATGGATCAATTCCCAATGTAGGTATAAGTGAAGAGAGATAGAAGGGCATAACGAATATCCAAAAATTTAAAGAAACAGAAATAATTGCCACTAAGGAAAAAAAACCCTGTATTCTTAATTTGTCCAACAGGCTTCCATGTCTTACAAGGACTTTTGCCTTTCTTGATTCACAGATTAAAGGCTAGATTCAGGAAGCCCTGGGGAGCTACAGATCTGGCTCATCTCTACCACAGATGTTTATAATACATTTGAATTTTTCCTCATCTCTTCTTCAAAGAGAGAAGTCAGTTGCTGTGGTGATTTAGCACCAAAAGCTACTGGCTTCCAGGGGGAAGCAAAACAAGATTCCTGCCTCTCTTCAAGTGCGTGCACATAGTGAGCTCTTAAGGTTAGGGGGGAAAAGCAACAGTACTAAGATGCTTCAAATCTTAGAAAGACAGTATCTTCTGTAAACTCTTTTGAAGTTTGTTCATTATA